>NW_006800272.1:454521-477888 GCF_000485575.1 Poecilia formosa
TATATATATATATACACACACACATATAAAAGCCGCTGAAATGAAGTTGTAAGGAGACAAAGTGTAATGTGCGAATAAAAGAGACCAAGCAGTCGGGCAGAGACAAGATGAAGAACAGAGACGATTAGGGACATTTAGATGGAAAAGAGGAAGAAAAAAGAAGCAACAGGGTAGCAGTAACAGTGGCGTGGAAGATCAATACAATCATAAGGAAGATGAAGAGCTGCAGAGCAGCATTACACAGATATGAAGCACAAGGAAAAAGAAAAAAACAAAACATGAAAGGGACTAAACGACATGCATCCCACACAGTGAGGGGGGGGGGAAGCGAGTGAAACAGGTTACCTCCAGCTGTGATGGGATGCAACGCATGTAAATCACTGCTGCATACTTTATTACATAATGAGCACAAACACAACATAAATCACGTTACCAAACAGTGCAGTGTGCAAAATTTAAAGAACTCAATAGAAAAAAAAGAAAAAAAAAACTTCCTAAGTTTTTGCTGATTTAAAAACATGTTTTTGTCAGTAATTGCTTTTCTATTACAGATGCAGTAGGTAACTAAAAACAAAACACAAAAAAACATCTGTTAAAGCTGTCACAGCATCTTGAAAGTACAATATGAGACAGATCATTTTTGATAAAATGAGTCTCCGGTGCCTCCTACCTGTGGTTCTACTGCCGTCTGCAGAAACAACCAATCAGAGGCAGAAGGAGGGTCTTCGTGCTGACATCCACTCTTGTGTATGCGCTGCTCACACCAACCCTGTCACAGTGCGTTCAAGCTCAAGATTTATAAACCCCTTTTTTTTTTTAATAACAGTTACCGACTGCAACTTTAACACGTTTTACATATGTGCAATAGGAAACACATGGATACATTTTGTAAAATACTTTCTTAGGGTTATTGACTTAAAAGAAAAAGTTTATTGTGATGGGTCTATTATGTTTGGTTACAACTGACATGTATTTTTGTGAAGCATTAGGCCAGACTATCCAAAACAAAGAGAAGAAAATAAAAAGAGGACAACTAGGTGTCCAGTTTGAAATGAGCCGTCTTGTAGAACTTTATTCTAAATTAAATATTCACTGACTCTAACAAATTGCTAAAATGTTTAATTTGTGTGTAGCATACACACTTACACACTTACAAAAATTAATAAAGGGACAGTCATTTATTAATGAGAAGCACATTAGGTGACATGTTGTGAGGTCTCGGCAGGTTTGTGAATTTACATGCAACACTATAACCTGTGCATTCTGCTATTTATTTGTGTAACCTTCTTTTGATGCTACATAAGGAATGGCAACCAAAAATTTCTAAAAAAATTGAGTTTAAATTGAAAAGGAAAATAGTTGTGAAACATCTCTAACACTATAATTCATGCCCACACCTCCACATTCGCTCATCGGATGTACGAAGAATAAAAAGACATGCATTGCTTTGAAAAAAAAAAACAAACAGCAATAACCTTCACATGGAGCTACCTTTACAATAGTAACAAAAAAGGTGATTATTTACATCTATTTTTATTTTTATGTTTCTGAGAATGTCAATGTTGTACATTAATATCTGCCATGATGCCAAACATAACGTTTGTTTAGCAATGAGTCATAAGATGCTCATGTGTGGAAACCCCCACCCCCCAAAAAAACGCACTTTTGCAGTCGCCTCGTTAGTAAATAGTGTCTCAGCGTGTGTAACTTAATCTCAGCATAAAGCCAGCTGTTCCCTCAAAGCCTCGCAGGTTTGCTGAGAAAATGAACTCAGCAGACAGGTGAAGGTTGTGGAAAAGTTTGAATCAGGGCTAGAGTTAAACACATCAACCTCACAGAGCACTGTTCAGTCTGTGTGAAGAATCACTAGTGGTGTACTCTTCACAAATCTGCCCTTTACTGAAGAGAAATTCATAAGGAGTCCCATGTGCAGTTTGCCATAAAATGGACACAGAAATGAACATGCAAATAGCTATGTGTGGAGGAAAACTAGAACACTACGCAGAACCCTGAAGGACATGGTGTTTTGGGTAGTTTAGAGATGCCTGATCATGGAAAAAACTGTCCATATATTACCATGACTATTTTTGTTCTATATTTTGTTCAGCGTGTCTCCAATGTTTTTAGGTAAGAAATGGTGCTACTTGGCATGAAATGCATTGTTCAGACCGTTTCTCGAGGGGTGGTACTGTGGATTCTTCTCTCATCTTTCTGCCAGTTTATAGTCATTCTGACTTTCCTAAGCAGGTTATCAGCCTTCTGAAGGAGTTGAAGCATTTAAAAAGTGAGCGTGCTTGCAAAACAGAACATGCCAAGACAATCAAACAGAAAAAGTCCTGCTAGTTGTGTTTTCTTCATGATAGAAACTCGAGAATAAATTTGACTGGCTGCACAGATTTTCTTTAGCGAGGACGGGGAAACGGGTCGGGACGCCGGAGAGCGGAGGGAGCTGTTGGCAAGTCTGCTTTAAACATGCAACCAGAGCTACAGTGGAACGATCTAGGCGCGTTGTACTGAGCCAGTCAAAACCCAGAACCTGAAGCCAAGTGAGTATATGTGAAAAGATTCGGAAAGTCCTGTCCATCCAATATGACTGCGCTCGAACTAAATCCTCTGGACAAGTGGTGCAAAATATGATTCGACAAAAATTTGGAGGCTTAATGTACAAGTACTGTACCAGAAATATTGATTTGAAATGATGAAATGATGTTTCATTCTTCTTCTGCTTTGGAATTGCGCAACACATTCAGTCAGGACCACCGCCATCCACCGCAGAATAGGAATAATTTTGCTCCACTAGTATTCGATCATCCGCCTGCTAAAGAGCGCATTGACCTCAAATTAAAATGCACAAACGGATCAAGAAAAGAGATCTGACAGTGGTCTGTGAAAGATATGGAGCAATAAATCTACCAAGACGAGGAATTAGGTTACCAAAGGGCACGTAGGCTTGGTAGTTTGTAAGCTGAACGCTTTGTGGGGAACGGAAAGGCAAAAGATGAATGTTGACTCACAGGACTTGAATGAAAAATTGAATAAAAAACAAAAGAGAGCAAGATCTTCATCAATCCCTTGTCTACACACAGCTATCCTTGCAGGCATGCCTGCTGCCCGTCTCCAGTGGTCTTTGGGCTACAGGCGAAGTGTGCCCTGGACGGATCGTTGGTCTACTTCAAGGCATCCAACTAACATGAAAAGAGACAGTGGACGTGTCTGGAGAAAGATATATTATCTGCATTCAGCCACAGCTTGGAATTAATATACTGGAGAGAGCCATGTGCTGCACTGCTGCAGAGCAGAAGATGAGCACTGTATCTGAAAGCAAATAAACAGCTCCCCCCCCCCTCCACATCTGTGACCATGGTAACTGAACAAACACAGGAATATAGACAGACTCTAAAAGCTTTGAAGACCACACCTAACAAATTGTTTTTTTTTTTTGTTTGTTTTGTTTTTTTTAAATCAGTTGCTACTTATTTTACCATAAAGACATCTTGTACTAATTTTAGAAATTAAAAATCCAAAGCGAGATTCAAAACACACGTCAAAACACAGGATCAGTAAAGGAAAGCGTCTAGGTATCGGACATTTGGAAACGCAAAAATATTTTGTAATTCAAATCAATAGAATACAAATGAATTAATCAATGAAACAATTGCCTTCCTTCTTGACATACGTGGTTGAATCAATGATAGAGAAAAGGTATAAACATCTACATGGTCAGGTTCATACTTCAGTGTATTGCCACCATCTCCAGGGTTTAGCTGTAGTTGTGAATACGATCTGTGTTTTGTTTTTCCTAGATGCTTTTCTTTGCAAACATTTCCATTTCCTGTAAGTTCTTGGGTTGTCAGTAGTCTATCTCCAGACTAAACGATAACCAAAATCAAAGTGAGGAGACTAGAGCAGCCAATCAGGAAACCTTCAAGCCAGTGACAGGTAAACTTTGCCTCGTATCACGTTCTAACATCCAAATGTGACATTTTTATATCCACTCCTAATCGTACACAATCAAATTTGGCCCCAGAACTCTACCTGATAAACTGCCCTTGTTTACTTGTGCCCTAAGAAGTCGACTCTTGTGTTTCCTCTGTCCTCATCAGACTTTCTTGATCCTTGAGGATGAGTAAAAGTTCCTCTGCATCAGACTACTTAAACTCCTAATGGTTCTTACTCGCTGGGTGATGATTGAGTTCGAGTATGCAAGGAATCTCTAGCAGAACGTGAACGGTCTTTGCGGAGTCTTGGTTTGGTCTTCTGGAGTAGAAGACCAAGCCCAGGGTGTCATGGGGATGAGTTTGGTGGTGGTGAGAATGAGCGTCGAGACCCAGATGATGATGATGATGATAAAGATGATTTAATAAAGAGAGCTCAAACACAGTCCAACACAGGCGGCACGGCAGAGAGTTAGCACACAGCTAATTACCGGTAGCAACTGAAAAACTGAGGACTGAATAAGTGAGCTAAACCAACACAGGACTTTACAGTTCTACTGTGACGGCAGACAGACGACAAATGACTTTAGACGTACGACGAGGATCTGATGAGGAACACAGACAACAGGTGGGACTAAATACACTGGGAGGGTAATTACAGGAACGAGACACAGCTGGGATCAATCAATGGGGGGAGACGCAGAAACAGAGACTCACAGGACAGGAACTGAACACAGAAAAGCCTTAAAATAAACACACAGAAACACAGATCATGACACAGGGTGGGCTTCTCTCTACACCACATGGTGCCAGAGTTCTCTGAGGATCATGAGCTTTTCTAGCTGGTTGTGCATTACTGTGACAGCAGCAACGTCCTAGTTGAAGTATTGCAGACTGTGACAGTGACCACACTGGCTTCATCCTGACAACATCGACATAACCACAGCCTGTGTAAAGCGCCATAAAAGAGTGAAATGATTCCCACATCCTAACGCGGTGGCCCAGAAAATATTGCAATCGCAGGAACCCATTAAAGGATCTTTGTGGGAAGGTGCTGTTAACGTATGCAGCGAAAGTGCAAGAGAATATGTCAGAAATAAGGAGCCAGCAGTGAAAGAGCTATTCTGTAAGAACGGAGAGTTTAGTAGCGTCACAGTTACTTTCGTGCTGAACAGATTTATTTGGGATGCAGCCACAATCTAAAACAGGGTGTTGCTATACTGAGGGAGTAGAAGGGTCTTCTGCTCTCTAATCAGAACCGCACTCATTAGAGTTCACTTCTGTGAAATGATCGCTGGGATTTGACCAAGTCAAAATCGCATCTAAAAAAAAAACAAAACAAAAAACAAACAAACAAAAAAGAAAATAACATTTTTGGTCTTTTAAACACGATATAGAGAGCAGTGAAAAAGCCCACTTACTTGTCAGAGAGCCAGTGACGTGACTAATAGCATCTGCTTTTAGGATACGCTAATGCACAAGCCAGGATGACTCATCATGCACTGGCCTCCGAAGCAAAGAAATAATCTCGAGTTAAAAGGACGGATGAGCCAAACTGCGTTTGCTTCCTTCAGAACGTTCCTTCTCCAGATGATCTGCCGCTGCCCATGTCCTCTTGGTCGAGCTGCTCGTCCCGCACCAGCGAATGTATCGAATGATTGAACTGTTGGAACATTTATTTAGTTTTATCTTTTATTAGGCTGGATAGGGTTCACCAACGTGATTGGTGCTTTGAAGAGCCTTCATCAATTAAGCACCGTTCATTCCAGGTTTGACCTTTTGACATACCGTACTTTTTCTTTATGCTTGGCTCCATCTGAAGTCGTCTTAAAGCCAGAAAAGAAGAAAAAAAATATGTTTTTTTTTTGTTGTTTTTTTTGTTGTTTTTTTTTTTTTACAAGTATTAACATTTTATGATTTGCAAACTGTTGTAAATGTTGAACTGTTGATCCAAGATTCTAAGACATCAGAATCTTGGATCAGTCCAGCATGATGCTTTCCACAGATCTGTAACTATTTCACACAAACAAAAATATTGCTAAGTTTTTTTTTCCTTGAAGCTTTAAATGCACATTGTCTCCAGGATTACATGTTCTTTCATTTCTGTGTTTTTAACGAAACAAAGAGGAGAGTAATGTGACTCTCTCCAGTAGAAGGTAGTGGATTCCAACCGGGGCTCTTGTGTTTAGAAATTCCTCCAATGTTCCAAAAGTAAAATAGTTAGGTGAAAGGTCAACTGACCTAACTGGCCTAAAAGTCGACATTTCGGTCTCTTAGTGGGCATTTCAACGAAAAAGAGGGGAAGGCTGCAGGCAGCATCATTTTTATGAACCTGTTGTATTTCTGCTGGAGGGAATAATACAGTTTGCAATTTTCAAACAATATCTCAAAACATCAGCTGAGGAAGCACAAATTATTATTATTATTTTTTTCCAAATGGACAATGACCCTAAGAGTACCACCAAGTGGGAAACAAAATGGCCCAATGTTACAGAAAAATGTTGTGACAAGTTTGTAGGAAGATGCTCCAAATGTTTGTGTTATATACAGTTACTAAATCATCCACATCATAATTATTTATCAGGCGCTTCTTACATATCTGGTTTGCTAAATCAAAGCAGTGACTTTTTTCCTTTTTTTTCCTTTTTTTTATTTTTGATGGAACCGGCAGTGTGCTTGTTTTAAAGTTGCTGTGTGTCAACAAAATGTATATGAAATCCAACTGGAGATATGATTTGGTAATGTACACACACACACATTGCTAATTTTGATTTAACTTATCTCCTGACGCGCCAGCGCTGCATGCGTCAACGCGTCAACTCGTCCGTCCAAATAGAAACTTCCAAACCGAAATTGAGTTGTGCACTGATTTCAGATAGCTCTGCTTATCAGTCTCCTTGCTGCCTCCGGTGCCTTGCAACCCCACTCTGCTGCTTCCAGTCCGTCCTCTCCTCCGCACACACAGGTCTCCCTGCAGCCGAAAACACCATCTGCTCGTGTAGCCCCGCGGAAGCATGTCCCGACCTTTTGCCCCTTCCCCCCCCCCCTCACCGGAAGTACGTACAGTACACAGCAGCCTTCACCTGGCCTTTAAAGCAGACACCCGTGGAAAAAAAAAAAAGCTTGATGATCTGTATGCTGCTGGCCTCTGCTGCTCTGCTTCAAGTCAACTCTGCAGAGTGTCGGCCTTCGCAGCTCCCTGAGGTGGAACTGCCTCCCTTCCCACGAGAGTTCAACGCATTATACCCCTGTGTGTGTGCGTGTGCGTGTGTGTGTGTGTGAAATGTGCTCGTAACTCCCTTTATTCTCAGTTCCACAAGCAAATTCTGTTGTAAAAATCGGGTCCACTGTGGGAGTTCAGGAGGAGCATCGTTTGGGCTTTTGTGCCGTGGAATTCTAACATCATCAGGCATGTTTCTGTTTTTCTTTTTTCTTTTTTTTTTCCCGGAAAAGCGTAAGACCTAGAGCGTCATCTTGGAGGAGAGGTGTAGCGAGTAGAGCAGAGCGGAGTCGAGTGAGCCGGTTTTCTAACATTTTTAGGCGAAAACAAATTATACATCTACAAAGAAAAAACGATTCTGGATATTTTAACAGCGGAAACAATAAGAAAACATCTCGGATTAAAAAGTGAGTAAAATATGAAATCTTGAGGCTCGTTTTGTCCCGCCTCAGGGATAAACTGAACCAAGTGAAAGGACAAAGTGAGCCTGCTGAGGGCTTTTGAGGTTGTACAGAACTGTGTGAAACTCAGTATCAATATTGCGTAGGTCTATCAGAAGGGCTGATAAACAGTTAGTATGAATAAGTTTTACTTTATTCCACTTGAATGGAAGTAAGTATATTAAAGCATTTGGGGTTTTATTTGATATTTAAAAAAAACAACAAAAAATGGTGGCTGAGGAGTAAAGTGAGCCAAATGGTTTAAGGGACATCGACTCAGCAACCGAATTTACATCACAAATGAAAGAAAACGAAAAGAAAGACCTACTAACTGTGTGGGAACAGTGGGGGGAAAAAAAAAACAACGGAGGGAAAAAAATCCACTGAAAACTAAAATATAAGAACCATTGGACGTTTCACCGAAAACAACCCAAGAAGAATATCCCTCACATTTAACACGCACCGCTCGTCCCAGCCGGACCTACATCCACGTGTTTGTGGGTCAGCCGCGCTCTCCTCCGCCTCAGCCCCAACGTAAACGAGCCCAGCTCGACGCCGGAAGAAACTTTTCTGCTTCCGACTCTTCAACCTGCCTCTTATGTTAATTAACTTGCAACCACAGGCGTCGTTGCACGTTCCGCTGCTCCTCTGCACCTTTGGGATCCTAAATTTAACGCCGGCTGAAGCGACTACCTCAAATTGCACTGAAGTTTTCTCCGTTGTTAAATGGTTCCTCAAGGAACAGAGTGAGCTGGAGGACAATCCAGCGTTGGTACCGCTGTGGAGCTTCCTTTCCTTTGTTGCTAGTTACCTCAAACCCTGAACACACCCCTACCGCTCCCCCCAAATTACATCAGGAGGCATTCCTGTTTGCAGCTGGCCTCATTAGCAGTCTGTCCTAATTTCCCTGTGTTTCCACTTTCTCCTCACTCTTGTGGCTTTCGATCCCTGTTTTCTTTTCTTTCTTTTTTTTTTTTCCAAGCATTAATGATGTTCCCGTACACTTGGATTAACTGAGGCACTGTCCCTCAGTCGCAAAATTTTTAATTACAATTACAAAGCCCCAGCGTAAACGGCCCGGTGTTCACCGAGACTGGATGAGGTGAAAACCAGAAAACACAGATGAAGAAGAACGCCAAAAAATAAAACAACAGAATAAGTGGAGAGAGTAAAGTCTGTGATACAAACTTGACACGTTGGACGTTTTTCCAAAGATTCCCAGTAAGTCCCGGCCCTTTAATTGTGAGTTTAGTATCGTCAGATCAAAAGTTTCTCATCACTGCTACATTTCAGACAAAGCCAACTGTTTCCAGCAACACGGAGAGATGAGTCATTTCAGAGCGGACAGATAGACGGACAGAAGGGAAGGGAATGAAACGGGCATTTCTCAAAAGACAATAAAACAATCTAACAGTGTGATTTTTGAAAATAAGTCTTTGCATTTTATTTTTCAAAAATGACATGTTGCTAATTATTCATTCCCTTCTCAGTAAAAGCAGATGCAACATATGTATTGGTATTGCGGCGATCAGCCCCGTCTTCTAAAAACAGAACAACTTCATTTTTTGTGCAACTTTCTGCTGGTATTTTAATGATTTATATCAGCTTTTTCTTTGCAGCTGGAGGGGCTCCGTGCCATCACCATAATCGTTTGCCCCCCTCCACATATTGACGTCAATATTCCTTCATCAGAAGAAGCAGTTTGGTAAAATGAAAAATGTCTTTCAACGTGAAACCTAGAAAGAACAAAAAATCTGCAATTTCTTTAGAAGCATTTTTCTGACATCAAAAAGTGATGCATTAACTTGGTTTATAAAGGCATATTATACTAATAGTAACACATATAATGACTTTTTTTTTGCATGCTTATTGGGGATACTTAACCATTAAATGTAATATTTTGGCTTTAGCTTTTCTTGTTTAGCAGCTTTAATGTGTTATAAAATGTATTTATTTATTTATTTTTTTGTATTTGTATGTATAGCTGCAAACGCAGCTTCCTTTCAAAATGTCTCTCTGAAAAATCTCAGCCTTGAAGAGCCGGGAACTTTTTCCAACTTAAGCCACTGAAAGCAAATCGGGTTCGAGGCTTGGAGTTGCAAGGCAGAGGGTGAAAAGACTGTTTACGAGTGGGCAGTGCAGAAAAAGACCAACAAATAAATGCTACTGGAGCTTTGTCACTACAAGTTCCTGCATGAGCTTATCTGTAGTCCTCTCTGGATTAAAAGAAAAAAGAAAAGACATTTTCATGTGCCTGGTAGACATGGACAGGTTAACAGTCCATCCTCCAACGGAAGTGAATCATGTCGTATGAATTCAAGACAAACATGTCTGGTTTTGTAATTGCGTATTAAAGTAGTAACCAAACTGTTCGACGGGTTAATGCTTTCCATGTAAAACAAGAGAAAAAAACAACAACAAACAAACATGTTGACTAATCGATGAATTACCTGCTTTGGATAAAAGAGTGAAACTGCACTGCCTTTTTTGAAAGACCCAGATAACCAGGACAACACACGCTGACTTACCGTACATGACCTGGAAGACTTGTGAAATCTTTTGATTCTGTCACTATGGAAATAACACTTGCGTTCAACGGGGATTATGACGTCTTTACAAGAAGAAGAAGAAAAAAGAGAGAGACTATGTATAGCTCCTTACTGGCATCGGGAGCGATTACGTTGGCTCGTGTTGTTCCGCTGCCTGTGGTTGTGAAAAGCATCCTTTAGCACTTGAAACGTTCGTCGTACCTTTTATTGTGTTGAGCATTTCAACACTGTGCCAGACTCCAGACTCCATCTTGGAGGGCGCTTTATTTTCTCGCACGGATTGCATTCATGCAATGTTTTCCGAAACTAGTAGGCTCTGATTTCAGAAAGAAATTTTGCAGTTTCTTTTTTTATATATATTTATATATATACAGATCAGGCTACTCAGATTATACGAGACATACAAGATGTTAATGGGACTGCAAGTTATGAATGTACTAAACTATTGAGGGATTCAGACTTCCACAACCTTTTATTTACAGTGTAACACATCAGAGAATACGTGTGTGTTATAGAAATTCATGAGACACACTTTCAATCATTTAGTCACGTCAATCAGCAACACTTGTTAGCAATTATCGATGTAAATAAGAACGCCCCAACTACAGGGCTTTGTGCTGGTGCACAACGTTTCTGGTTGAAAGACATCTGATCCTGAATCCTCTTGGGAATGATTCCTTTCTCTCTTTTTTTCCACATTTTTTTCATAGCTAAGTGCTGCAGTTTCAGCCATTAAATCAGAGATAATGTGTCAGTAAGGTATTAGGACAAAATCACCATAAGCTATTAATGTAATTAAATTTTAAACGTATTATTTATCCAACTGATGTGTATTGGCACACACACATTTGCTGAAAGTGAAAGAAAAAAAAACTAAAAAAGACACATGATTACGAGGACTAGTGCACATTAAAGAAAGTATAACTAAAATAATGAATTCATGTTTAACAATCTTATTATTCGACTCAGAGTTTTAGTGGTTGTGCAGACTGTTTGCTGTTTGCACAATACAGAAAATGGGACTGTTTAAGTTTGACGTGTCATCAGACTTCTGATATTTAGGTACAAACACAAAAATAAAACCAAATTCCAAGGGAGAATCTGAAACTAAAGTACTGATCGCATCGATCCAGTCCTGATACCGATTCCTAGTTGATCCATCAAACCCCCCTGCTGTGAGGAAGAGACTTACTTTGTAAAATCAGACTGATTTTAGAACCAAGACATAAAAACAAAAGCACTTGTTGGGTCTGTTACTTTCCATGAACTCGTCTCACAGTTTATCTCCCTTTTTTTCTTTAAACTGCCACTCTTCTTCTTCTCAGACACTTTTATTCATGTTGTGAAAATTACCCCAAGATCATCCCAGTTCCAGACGATTAGGTTGGAGGAAGAATCTTGGTGCGTGTGTGTGTGTGAAGGACACATACAGGATGATTAGCTCCACATGGGGATGAATTCACAACTCAGCCAGAGATCCATTTTTGTGTGTTTTCAACTCTCACACGTTTTGTATTATTTAATATATATGTGTGTGTGTGTGTGTGTGTGTGTGTGTGTGTGTGTGTGAACTCGGTGCCTCGAAACCCTCTTGTTCGGATTGCGTGCACGTTCATCTTTCTGCAGAGAGCAGGAGCCTTTAGAAGAGCAAATGTGTATTTGTGCAGCCTTGTGCTTCAGCGGTGAGCTTCCACAGCTTGTTGCTTCCCACCAAGCCTGTCACCCAGCGCTGCCTGATCAGAAGAAACTGGCTGAGCAATATAAGAGCAGGAAGGCGGTTGATTTTTCCTTCTTTCTTTCTTTCTTCCTTCCCCAGACTTACTCGCACTCTCATCCTTTTCCTGACGCATGTGGTCCTCCCACGTCATCCAGTTCTGAGTCCAATGCCATCCTCCCCGCTGCCTATTATAACCTCAGAGGCAGAAGCTCGCGGCGTGTTTCTTCTCCAAGTGTGCGGGGGAGAAGAGGACACCTCTCGCAGAACGAGCGACGGCGAGCGAGACGACGACAAGGCTCTTTTTGAAATCCGCCATTAAACATAAAATTGGTGGTTAATTAATCCTGACGGTTCATCAGATCCTTCGGTTCGTGGAATGGAAGGTTTTCTTTCAGGAAGATTTTCTTCTCCGCAGGAGAAAGACGGACGCTGCTTGAATCATGAAGTCACTTTGTGTTTCTGTTCTTCTGTCAGCTTGATGGGCCGGAAAACAGAACTACAAATGTCTTTTTGTCTGTAAAAACATAATACGCATTCATAAAGCCTTCATTTAATAGAACAGGCTATTTTGACTCCACGCTTACTTTAAGTTACTAACTTTATTTATTAACTGTGATGACTAATGACCAGCGTGTATGCTCAACTTTGTTTAAAAATAATAAAATTTTTGATATTAAATCTGAGCAAGATTAAACACATGTAGAACAACAGAAAGCCAATTGAATTATGGAAGAAGAAATGCAATAAAAACATCAGAAATCTGTTTGCATAAGTGTACACATCCTAAAACTAACACTTTGAAGCACGTTTTTTTTTATTATTATTATTACTATTAACTTTTTTTTTTTACTAAGCAAATACTTGATTTTAAAATTAAAACCTTAGAATAGACATTCCTGTTTACAGACCTACTGAGGTTTAGTTCAGATATTCGACGGCATTAGAAACGAAACAGGTACTGTCACAGGAAGCCCTCTCACGTTGTTCTTTAATTTATACAATGCCTACATTTAGTATCGATTCTGAAAGTTTTATGTTGTGAAAAACATAGATCTGGACCAATGTGCTTCTTCTTCACAAATTTATTATATAATAATGCATTCATTATTTATTTTTGACTAATTTTCTCTGTTTTATTATCGTAAGAATCAGAACCTGTGCAGAATTTGTGTCTGTAGGATTCAAGTACTCAGTACTTTGGTTTGTGTTATATACTATTTGTTTTAGGCTTACTTGAGTCATTTTTTTTGGATGAATACTTTTTACTTCTACTTAAAAACAAAAACATTGAAGTAGCGCTACTCGTACCGAGTAGTGTTGCTTGCCGGATTTAGCAGACATGTACAATGTGACCAGAGAAGCCGTGCAGACGGGCTTACTGGTAAACCATTTCACAACTCAGAAAGAAACAGACACTCTCTCTCTCCCCCCAGAGCAAAGCAGCTTCTTTATCTTACATGTCTGAGCCAGAAAATGACTGATGATCCAGCCATGGATCACCACCAGCCATGATGGATACGAACGTGGAAGCCGAGGCTCAAAATGAATGGTGGAGAAGATAAATATCATGTCCAGAACTCGTACAATTCAGTGCGTATTCCTTCCTGAAAGCACGCGTTCGATTGATTTTTGTGCATATTATCGTTCCGTAGCTGAGCTTTGCTACTGCCGTGTCGTTTGTGTTGACATACTCAGTCACGTGAAGCCGTCGTTTTACGCTTTACAAAGTGCATAGCGAGAATGGAAGGCCTAATTTTGCGACCTACATGGCTGCTTTCTGGTGCATCTTTGATATAATACCCCGGAGATATCAATGCAGTCACAGAGGACACAAGGAAACCACAGTGAAAACACAAATAGTCATTCTTTAAGTCACTTTTACAACATCTGACGCTCACGGAGTGTATCTTTAGACTTCTTGTAAAGGTGAATTTTACCCGGTTAAATCAGAATTTACAACAAGTGCAAAAGTAAATTTGGGGCTTTTAGCCAAAAAGTTTTACTTTTTTTTTTTTTTTTTTTTTTTTTTTTGTCACTTCTTAACACTCCAATAAGCTTGACTAATCAACCTCTGGTGACGGTTATCTCTTTGCTCTCATTCTGGCAGTTTGATTCTGCTGGAAGCCACCGCACAAAGCAATCAGACGCGGCCACCTCAGTACGTGCAGAACGCCGCAGATTCAAACTGAGTTATGCAAATTCCCTCCTCTGATTAGGTCGGGTGGCTAATTGGTTCTGCACGGAGGCATCAAACTGTGCTCTCCGCATTGTTAAAATAGAGGGAAAGATAGTGTTAATGGGATTTTGGCAAGGGTTATGGGTGTGTAAAATAATAAAGCGCAGAAACGGTCAGTGAACTGAAAGAAAAAAAAAATGTTACTACATTGGTACTCATAATTTTGTAGCTGAGAACAAAAAGAGAGATAAAAAAAGGGATATAAAGTTCATGGGGTATTTTATTTATTTGACAAAAATGTACATTTAATTTCTCTAACAAGATAGAGTAATAGATTACATTTATGTTTAAATTGTGATAGACCCACTGATACACAACAAACATCAATTTTTAGCCATGTGAAAATATTGTTTTAGCTGATAATTTCAAAGTTTTGCTCATGTTATGTTTCACGGGACACCTTAAGGGTTTTATGTAAAAGACCTTTACTTTATGAAATGAAAAATTCAGAAAAAAAAGAAAGTTGAATTTCAGAATAAAAATTATTTCAAAAGGTCCTCACATTAAAAATATTCATTTTAAAAGAAGCAAAAATAATCATTCATAAAATGTCGATCAGTTTCTGATAAACTGACATCGTTCTAGTCACAATCCAAGCTAAGATTTTACCCATGTAGACTCGCTGGGAAACACGTCACAGATTAAGTTGTTTTTAATAAACTTGGAATAAAGACATATCTTGTTAAGATAGATTTGCCCAGCTGACTGAACTGACAGGAACTTAACAAATATTCTAGAAAATGCTGATTGGGCAGATCGCAGCTGTTAGCGACTATTAGCATCCGATCCCCGCCCTGAAGGTTGATATTTGTGAGCAATGTTTACATGTAGGTGGCAAGATGGACGGACTGGTGTATTTTCTGACGCCGTGGAGGGGAGCACTGTGGTTGGTTCTCTGTACAATTATTTTGATTCCCTTTTTACAGAGAACATAATGGGGAAAACCCTAAATAAACTTAGTTAGCCTGATAAGCGCCTCACTACGCCTCACCATCTGGTGAAGTAATGTGTCAGGTTTGGTGAAATGATGAGCAGAAGATACATATCTGCAGTCAATGTGGAACCACCAACATAAAAGAGTGAAAATAAAAAAAAGGCAGAAGAACCAGAAACATTCCAGCAGCCATGATGGTTCCCCGTTGCAGGAAGAACTGCTGGCCAAGTGTGGAGATACTGTTGATGCACACACTGACAATTTAATCTACATTTGCAGTATAGGACCAAAACCAACATGCAAAATGTTTTTTTTTTTTAAATTCCTGGTTCTTGTTACATTTTCCAATAAGGACAAGCTCCTCTAGTCTTGGAGGTTTTTCTTAATGGTGGTTGGACCAACAGTATTTCCAGGTTCACATCTTTTGTGTTGCGAAACATGACATCCCAAGAATGATGCTGTGACCAGTAAAAACATTTTCTTCTTTTTCTTTTTTCTTTTTTTTTTTTTTTGGTAAAAGCTTATGTGGGGGCCATAACTCATAACTCATTGTCAGTATTTTTAATGGGTTTGTGCTGCTCTGACAGCGTGAAAAGTGTGATGTCAGAGCTGCTTATCATTTATTCATAAAGTTAGAATTAAAAAGCTCTTGACCTCTGTAAAAAAATAAAATCTGCTTAAAGCTCTTTATTATTGCGATTAGGTGAAAAAGATGGAAAAACGGGTCGAATTTTACTTTTCAGAAGGACATACAATGAAAGAGTATAAAAACAAAAAAACTATTTAGTCAAATACGTACACAATAAACATAATTTGTGCAGTGTTTTGATTTACTGATTCATTTGTTTTAAACGAGGCAGCAAGTTAAATATCTTGGACTCAAAGTGAATGTATCACTGAATTGCAAAAATATGATTTCTCTTTTAATATGGGAATTAACAAAAGCAGAAACTGAGCTGAATACAGTATCAGAAAAACAAAGGGGATTTTCCACATTATGAGTAGTTCATACATTTAGAGCAGGGAGACATTCTCACTCTAACACAAACGAGCAGAAATACATTTTCAGGACAATCACTTTCCCAATAGATTAATTAGATTAATTGCGTGCAGCATCATTTATCCCGGTCATAACCGCATTGTTTTATTTTTTTGTTGTTTTTTTTAATTAGGACTTTGATGTTCATATGTATCATTGTCATTTAGGTTCATTGATATCTGATGTCTACAAAAGCAACTTGAATTTTCTTCTGCTGTTTTTTTTTTTTTTTTTTTTAGAGATCAGCTTTCCTGGAAAGGAAACGATCCCTATCAATCTTCTACAGTGTCAGTACAGTTCTGTCATATGCCAACACAGAATATGGATGATTCATCAGTGCAGAATAAATAGAACAAATGCAGAAACTTTACTGTTAGCTATAAAAATGTTATCGCCACATATGCGGTCCACAAAACCTGCTCCTTTCTTGTCTTGCAATATATTTAACTCTGCAGCACTTGATCACAAGATAAACCAGGCAACCATGGACTTCTTGGACATAGAGCATTTTATACAGAATTAGCACCACAGCTAACATGCATTAGAATATAAGGCTTATTTCTTGGATATAAAAAGTGCCTTTTGATAAAAAGGTATTAAACAAAGTCTACATTTAGCCCACATTTCTACATTCATTTATTTTATTGAGAGTCTGACCCAATATTCTCATCATACCGTCTTTTTGTTGGCTCATCGTACTTACTATGAAACCCTGAAAGCTTCTCTCTGTCACATTCTAATTTAATTACACAGCTGGTACAGAGTCAATGCTGCCGTGAATCAAATATTGATGCAACGAACCAATACCAATAATATATGAACTCATCTCGGTCAGTAGTGAAACTTCGTCAAAAAGTCAAGCCATCATTAAGTGTCTGTAATTTTCTGATTACTAACCCACACAATGGGGTCCAACAAAAGGTTAAATGCATTTATAAGGATAACAGGGCTTAAAAGTTTGATAATTGAAGTTTGAGAAAAGAAGGCATATTGACACTTTTAGACTGTTTATTCATTGAGCAAAATGAGGCCTTACTGGGAGAACACGCTAAGCCAGTTACCAGCTTGGTTACGCACTGTTGTGGGATGACAGTCCATTCAACCAGCGATTGCCGGATCAATGGAAAGCCAGTGCAGTCGTGTTGGTCACTCCCTTAAGTGTTCAATGGGGTTGAAGCCATGGCTGCAGAAAGGCAATCCCATCCTTTCAATTTACAAATTCTAGAGATAACCTTGATATGCAGCTGACATCTAGGAGGATAAAGAGGCATTATGTAAAACCTCAGTCAGTTTTACTGAGGGAACATTGTTTTGTTGAGGGAACATTGTTGTTCCCTCAACAAAACTGTGTTGCTTTGAATCAGTCATGCATGTCCGAGGAATCCTTGATTAAATGCTGAAGGCGGAGTATCGGAAAGAGTAGCAGGCTCTTAAAGAGACCGAAGCAAAGTTTAAGGTGTCAAACTGCAAAGTTAAATTTCTTTTAAGTAACGTTTGATACGTATTTTATTAGAACTGAAGGTTATTTGATCATGCTGTAAAATGGCGCTGTGTGTGCCAAGAAAACACGTTACGACCAAAGGAGGCCTCTGTAACGATGTGCAGAACAGGAGCTCCGGCATAATTGGTGAAATCAATGGGGGAAAGGTACTTGTTCTTAAACCCACTAACTCACTGCGTGGAGCAACTGTTGACTCCTGGGAGAAGACACACTTTTCTGGAGGTAAGAGAAATGTAGCCGTGCAAAAGCTTACAGGTTTGTTAGTGCATCACAAATTCTGCGTTTCCCTTTCCCCCGTTGTTTGTTCTGTCTTAACGACCGGGGAGTCGCAGTTTACCAACTGAGGTCATTTTTCAAACTGGTAGCTGGTTAAGCTCCCTCCTCCCCTCCTCCCCCGAGTTGTTGCTCGAACAGCTCCGGCGTACGGCGTCTGTCGCCTGTGGTTTGGGAACGTAGGGCTGCGGAAGAACATGAACCCGTGTGAACTCCCTCTCGCTCCCTTGCTTCAAAGGCAGCTGTAATGTTTTTAATCCTTCCTTGTGTGTAGGTGTGACCTCCCAGCTTTTCCTTTTTTGACTGACAGATAACAACGCCGCCGTCGAGATTACTAAGCCGGAGAGCCTTTGATTAGGGGAGTAATGGTGAGGAAAACAATCATTTTCAGAAATCTCTCCCTGTTGTAATTAATTCCCCTGAGGGGCAGGAAGCAGCGAGCTCCTCAGCGAAAGGCTGTTCAGGAGCCTCTCGCGGTGTGTTTTCTTAAAATAGAGCCTGAGAGGGGTATGTTTACCTGGTTGGTTCGTCGCGTTTAGATGAGAGTCTGTAGCCCACACATAAACCTTTGGGCTACGTTGTTGACCGGAGCCGACAGTTAAAAACACCCGAGCTGCAGGATTTGGGACTATGAGCACATAGAGCAGCATGTGAATCCACCCACCAGATGACTTACAGTACCACACATAAACCAGAGGAAAGAAGCGATAAAAAAAGATGCAAAAGAGTCGTCGGTGCAGTACAGAGTTCCACCCCGAAGGCTTTCCCCTGTCAACTGATTAGATGTGTGGCTCATTAGAGCTTCACCTCGGGGCAAACCCTCTTTGAACAGCTACACTGTTATAAATACATTATGCATATTGACTGTACTAAAGTCTGGCCTGCTCTCAGTTTTCAGGGATGTGTTGTGTTGTTGGTCCACAGAAAGGGAAAATGTTTAGTTATTTTTTTGTTTGTTTGTTTTGTTTTATTCCCCCTAAAAACTTTCAATCAGGATTTTCTTTTTTTTTTAAACTATGGATGGTTCAGGCTGAATAGAAAAAAAAAACAAAAAAAAAAAAAAACAGGTAGTCAATGAACACATGTGCAACAGAGCGGTGTTACCGAATGCACTTTCATCTCATTTCCTTTCTTTTTTTTGTAAAGAATTCTTGAAATATGTAATCAAAAAATGATTATTATTATTAATATTATCCCCATACACGTCTGAAAAGTTTCCGATCACGGCAGCGTTAGTTCGCATATAGGCACTTCAGCTGATTCCTCATGGCATCTCATTAAAAGTCTTTAATGTGGTGATTTTAGCTAAAGCCTAAATTGGAGTGTCATCAAACCTACAAACTCATGAAGTAAAAAAAAAAAAAAACCCTTAAGCTGATAACAAGGTGATTTAACTCTTGGTAATCTCATTTAAGCGTAAAGAAGAAGCTTAATTTCAGCAATGTCGTATGGGATAATTCATGAAAATTCCTAGATTAGAGAAGCCCTCCTTTTCTGTTCGGTTTGTGTGGGAAGCAATTTGGCAAACTCGGTCAGAACGGCCTTCCACAGATCTGCTTATATTTCATGTACAGCCAAAGGAAGCGCCAGTCACAAACTATTATTAAATAGGGGCTAAGTTGATGATACTGTCTTCCAAAGATCAAATAATCTATTGATGTAATTAGACTACAAAAGCATATATTTGAAAAACAAAATGTGCACAAGAGGTTCATGTTTGAAAAGAAACTATCAAAATAAAAGATACTTGAGTGAGTTCTTCAATCCAGGGTTAGCTTCCACATTCCCCACACTCTTTTCCTTATAGGTCAAGATTTTCCAAGAGGTCTACCTTCTCTGGGCTAGTAATGAACAAATGCAAACGGTGTAAGAGAAAGAGAAAATGTCCTCTGAGATGAAATTGGGACAGTTGGATAAACAAGGTGTAGTCAAGAGCAGGACTGGCCTATTTCCAGCCATTTTGTGGAGGATACAATGAAATAATGACAATACCCCAGTTACCTTTTCATTATTTATTCCTGTTTTCTCCTCTTTTGCCAAGGACAACAGTGATAGGCTGAATGTGCAGCGGGTAGCTGAGCACAAGTTCCACTGACTGTCAGTAAGTTCTCATAACACGTGTGTATTTTCTGGTACTTTGAGGCATTTCATAAAGGACAGCCCCCTTATGAAACGGTAAAATAGAGTTTAATGAACTATACATTTAAATGAGTAAAATTAGTTCTCAATCATTCTGTGCTCTTTAGAGAATCCCACCAAAGACTCTCATTCATGAGTGTAGTTCATCAAACCGTTTGTCCGCTGCACGATTAACCGCTTGTGAAATGTTTCCCTTGAACTGGGAACCTCAGACTGGACACCGTCGTGCATTTTGTGGAAAGCAGGACTCAGTTAAGCGTCCACATCGGGCCAAAGTTGATGACGTTCTCCTGTTTGTGTCACGCGAAAGAAATGCGGCCAAACATATTCTCTTTGCAGAACACAACCTACTTTACGTGAGTGCTATTTAACAGTGACACGAATACAACTTTAAACCCAAAGTGAGATTTTACTTTCTTTACTTTTCAAGAGGCTCGTTGGCCGGCGAGTCATGCGCATTAATCAAACACAAAGAGGGAGAGAGAAAGAGAGTATTTCTGAGTAGTTCGTGTGTCTGAGGAGCGCAGTAAGGCAACGCAAACTTCATTATGCCAACTTTGCCCTAAAACGTCTGCAGACTTCTCCGCCATGATTAATGGAAATGGGGCAGTGTGTCCTTAAGCAGGAACACCCATGTGGATTGTCTGGATTTGCACCATCATACAATCAGCACGCAACGTCTTAAATGTCAGTCTCTCAAATTTGATGATTTTTTTGTTGTATGTTTGTGTGTGTGTTGCTTTTTTTTTTTTCCTACTTCATAGGCCTGCAAAACAAAGAGCCATTTTTGGAAAAGTTACACGACTCACTCACGCTGGCGTTGTGTCCAGGGTGTGTCCAACTCCTTCACCCATCAGTTACAGCAAAGATACACCATGGGTTGATGGATGAAATAAGCCAAGAAATGCATTTCCACATCTGTATTTAGGGCTACAAATGGATGAACTTAACTATTGTTTAGTGAAATCGTCCATTTGCCAGTTCTGATTGGACTTCTTTCTCTAGCCTCCCAGAATGTGTTGGAAGGCATATAAAAAAAAAACAAAACAGTTTTTCATCTCCACTTTAATCTAATTACAAGAACTTTACCCTGTTTTCTAAGACAATTACCACAGGGCTAGCACTTATTAATTGTGTCCCACCCACCCTCTGTGGCCTCTAATTACAAAACTTTGATCCGTCCTCATTAGCTTTGTGGAACAATACATGATTATTATGCTTTAGAAATCACAGAGACATGGAGGACGAGAGAGAGAGGACACCTTTGTAGCTTTTCGCTCTCAAAGAATGCTTCCCAGAGTTAAAAAAAATAAATTCCTAAGCAATAGCTGGAAAATCAGCTGAAGAAATGAGCGTTTATACTTTCATAAATCTTTTCACTAGCCATAAGATTTATTTTGTCCAAAAGTGTTTTTGTTTATTTCTGTGATGAAAGTGAAAGAACAGTCACTTCCAGTTACAACGTTTCCATTAAGCCGTTGTGTTCCCCTTTATGAACAGTGTACAGCTGAAACCAAATTAATCCTTTCATGCAGGAATTATGATGCTTTGTGTCAGGATTTTTTTTTTTCCAATTTTTTTTTTAAAAAAAAAGGTAGGAAAAATTCTTTTTTTCTTCCTTTTTTAGGTGATCAATTGTAATTTTCTCTAAATACAAAGTTGTTATTTGAAAAATACATCAGTAGTATTGTTCTTTAGGGGTTATCTGATGTCACAATATTTTTTTTACCTGCAGGAGTCGTTTACAGTAGAAGGAGGGACCGGGTCGGTCGGCATGCTTTATTGTCTGTCGGCCATATTGGATTTAACTAAAATCATTTCTTGCATTTGCAGCTGATGGCCAGTAGTTGATGGTGTATTTTATGATGCACTAGTGTCCACTTCAGTGGTCGGTGTGCATTTATAACATAAAAATCCACAAGAAGCACAAGAAAAAGGCTTTTAGACAGCTGTCCACTGTAGTGACCAGGGTTAACTTTCCCTGTCGGCATTACCAACATTTTTTTTGATCCAACACCAGTAAATCATCAAGAAACTACAACACCTACATGTTTATCATCTGTAGTAAGTGGCCACCACCACTTACTACAAATTATCCCGAGTAATGGAAGATAAACTTTCAAATATTATACCATATAAAATAAACTAAGACCACTTTTTTTTTTTTGCATCCCACCTCCTGCTGCTCCTACTTTCCAGAAGCATCATTGACGCATCGTTCTCTGCAGCTGCTCCCGTTTCTTCACTCTACTGTCGCCAGTAAGAACAAAACTCATCAGATCTGAACTGGTTCTTCATTCGCACTCCCAACAGGCCACGGATCCAAAACTCCAACCTGGGAAAAGAAGCCAGTTTTAAAGAAAAGTTTTGCACCCTCTGCCATCGTAGCACTAAACAAACCCCTGTGACAGTCATGCCTTTGTGTTTCCTGTGATGTGATGTCAGGGTGCATAAGGGGGTCGCGTGTGCTACGTATGTTATATCAGTGAGGCTGTGTAGATGTGAGATGTGGGGAAAATGTAAATGCTGCTGCTCGTGTTTTTGTGATGTGACACGCTTTGGGAGACGTCTACGTTATTTATATCTGCAGCTTGGAGTATGTAATGACATGAAAAAAGATCATCGCTGTGAGACTATATAGATCATAAATATTCCTGTTTTCTAAATGCCAAAATAGCGAGATCATCTCGCCACTTTATTTTGCCACTGCAATGTAATGTTTCTTTTTTTATTTTTTTATTTTTTCTGGTTGGTTGTTGTGTTCTGTTTTTAAAGCTCCTCTCGTTGGCTCTTTGCTGAAATGTTCCCAACAAATAATAAACCCTGACTTTTTTTTTTCACTTTCTTCAAAATCAAAGGTTTACATAGGATCACTATCCACACAAACAATTTGGAGAAAAAAGAAAAGCCAAACAAATCCCCTGCAATAAGACAGGAATTGAACTGAACAGGTTGAAACTGCACTCTGGGACAAATACCAGAACTGGTGGAGTCGTCTCCTTTGGCTTGATAAAAGTAAAACTCAGTTTGTTTGGCAATATTTATTAAATTATTAAATTTCAACCAAAAAAGAAAAAAGAGAAGCTTGCAAACCTGAGATTACCATCCCAACCATCAAAGTCTGGGATGGTGTTTTGCAACGGTGGAGATTGATGCACTTTGTAATATGCAGCTAGCTGTCTTCAATAAATTAAAAATATATTCCAATGAGGCTTGATTTAGTCTAAAAATATCTATAAAAAAATGTTAAAATGTAAGCAGGTTTTCAACACTTTTGTGAACCTCCTCCTGATAGTTTTGGTGACATTCTTTTTGTAAATCCGCCAGTCAGCTGACTCCCCACAGTACTTTCCTTTTAAAATCTCTGGATAACATATTATTGCT
>NW_006800272.1:478518-479574 GCF_000485575.1 Poecilia formosa
AACAGCGTTTGTGTGCGCGGGCGTCGGTAAAGTCTGAGAGCCCAAAACCTCTCGCCCCACGCCACCGCTACGTTATCCACAGTGAAGGCACGAGCAGGAGTTTTCTTATTTTTTTTATTTATTTTTTTTTAAACTAACAGAAACGTTTTCTGAAAGTGCTGGAAGAAGTCGACACAGTAACTGGAGGGAGCCCACACAGACTCATCCCACACTCGTCAAAGTCCAACTGGAGTTTTTAATCACAACCCTTTGTGAGGCGGCAATCCAGGCTGCCGCTGTCGCATGCACACCTACTCGTTACTTGTTACAAAAAAAAAAATAAAAAATTTTGGGGCTGAACTTTAAAACAAAATCTGATAATAAAATAAAAATACTACAAATGCTTTTAGACCTAATGGAAGCATTGTTTAACCTAGGGGTGGAAAATAGAAAACAAGTAAGAATTTTTATTTTTTTTTAATCACTGCAGAAAAGCTAACAAACATTTGTTCATTTACTTGTTTTAGAAGAAACGTATCCACTTTACTTGCGCCAATCTGGAATCTTACTTTATAAGAAGTTTCTGTCTCTGTGTGTTATAGGATAAGTCATGGTATGTAACAGGACTGTGTCCCAGTTTCATTTCCTCCTGGGGAAACCTGCTGCAGACTATTATGCACATTAGAACACTGCCAGTGCATCTTTGTAGTTGTAAATGCACTTATAAACAGAGTAAGAAGAGATGTGAGGCTCTTTCTTTATCTCTATCATGTGGAAAGGTGTCACTGACTGCTATAGTCACTTTATATATTTCTGCAAAAACTGCCAGAATATTTTAAATAGCTCTGCACAAGTCAGTTTGTGGACTTTTTTTTTTCATCCGTTGATCATATATGGATATTTGGTCAGATTTATGCCAAATCTAGCAAGGCCAGAAGAGATTTGAAACAAAAAAAATGCCATTCTGGTGAAAAAAAAACAAATGTTTTTTTTTTTTTTTTTTTTTTTTTTTTGTATTAGTGCTTCAAGCTTGACCCATATGTTGCTCAACCTACCCTAAGCCTGTGAGATAAACTA
>NW_006800272.1:479979-531506 GCF_000485575.1 Poecilia formosa
AAAAAAAAAAAAAAAAACTACATGAAAAAAAGAGAATTTTTAAATCCCGGGTGCCAGAGGGGGAAAAAAAAAAAAAACCTTTTTTTTTTTTTTTTTACTTGGACTTTTAACTTGCTTTTATCTGTCAGGTAAGCTACATAATAACATGTATGCATTCCAGTTTAGTTTTCTTCTTTTAAATTCACAAAAGAAGTCATATTTGCACCATAAAAAAAATATAAATAAAAACCTGCTTAGTCTGGATGGAATTCAATTGGCCTCCACTAATAAAATGAAGAATGTTCCAATTAGATTTCTTATTTTAAACACATTTTTAGACTTTCTCTCTCTTTTTCTTAACAAAAGAGAAAGGATAGACATATCCTCTCCCAGACTGGTACAAAAAAAAAACTATCAATGGATTTGTCCCTTCAAGGCTGGATTACTTTCATTTTTCACTAATCAGGAAGTCCAAAACCTCAAAATGTTAGACTGAAAGCGCTAATGAGAATGTAAAAAAAAAAAAAAAAAGGATTATATATTTTTTTTTGCTCACTCTGGCATCCTGGAATTTAAAATTCTCCTTTATTCATGTAGTTGTCTTTTTTTAATCTTGTTGCAAATTCCCTCACCCATTTTTTTATTTATTGTCAAACAATGTCTTACATAAGATGTTTTTGGTTTTGAGGAAAAAAAATGAATCTGTCTTCGTCTACATAGTGAGGTTGTGGTTGGTAGTGTCAACTTCCACAAAAAAAGAAAAAAAAGAAAAAAAAACATTTCAAATTTAGGCTAGGATGTTTTTTTTTTTTTTAATTCAAAGATACTTCTGTTTCCTCTCTCTGCTCTGAAACCCAGATCTAGTCACATGGCTCTTGATTGCTTGGAAGAATCTCTGAGGTAACATTGTTTGCAACATGGCTGCCAATAAGCTACTTTAAAGCAATACAAAAGGAACCTATTCAAACGAAGAAAATTTGTGCTTTGATTATACTTTTGGTTTTATTTTTGTTTAACGGTCGGTCATATTACTATTCCAATAGCTAAGCCTAAACCAACTGTGAAGTATCCATTGAAGACAACCTGACACCAGATGGTTTGCTACACAGAACCATCTGGGTATTCTTATAATTGGACTCAAACGGGCACAGCTCAGCAGTATCGCTCCAGCAGGTCAGAGCTGTTCCCGTCATCTATGCAGCTTCATGTCGTACAGGGTGAGTTTCGTAAGAGGTGTTGAACTCAGGCCCCATCAAGACTTGTCCATAATACAAAAGCAGACTACATATAATCATAAAACATGTCCTGCAACAATTATTCTTTCTGGTTTGGATGTTGTGCAGCAGGAATGTTTTTTATTTTTTATTCTTTTTTGGTCAGTTGCAACCGTGGCAACAAGGTATTGTTTGAGCAGCTGAGTGGCATCCCGGAAACTCAAATGACACATGAACCACAACCCCAAAACTCAGAGGAGTTGAGACGGAGGCTTCCGTCTCGTCCAGTGATCATATTGGGCACGAATCATATCCCCAACTTCAACATCCCTTCCTCCTGGATTTCTTGCCATGCAGCCAGACTGACATTTAAAGAGGAGTGACAAAAGCATGACATGGATAATAAGGATATTCCAACATCTGATGACGTCACTTAGGACATATTACGGTGAAATAGAGAAATTGAGCTGTTAGCATGGCACGACAGTACACTTAAATCCAGAAAACCATATCATTGGTTTTTTTATTTCATTTTCTATAATTTTCCATGTTTTTTTCCCCTTTAATTCCATGTACGGTCCACTTTTATCTTTTTGTACCATTTGACATGTGGTATAGAGGATTCCCCTATATGTGGTAGGAGCTGTGGTGATGACGTCACGGGGGGGAGCTGGCAGCAAGGTGAACAGGTTCACACACACACACACACACACACACACACACGCACACACACTAATCCGGTGATCAGGTCTCACTACAGGGAAGGAGAGAGTGGCGGCTTTGTCCATAATCTAGAGCTCAGTGGTCAGGTGAACGGTCCAGGTCAGGAAAAGCGAGGGTCGACAGGGCAAAAGAAATCCAGGATCCGAGAGGCAGGCGTCAAAATTCAGGTAGAAGAAACAAGCGGCGGGCAAAAAAAAGGCCAGGAGGCCTTCGCCTTTTAGACCCCTACTTCTAATTCTACGAAAACATTTTGAAGCGCATGCAACGCTTTCTCAAACCTCAGATCACGCTGATTTTTCTGTGCAGCTATCAGTAAGGATAAGAATAACAAACGCTGTTGGAATAACTTTTCCATTAACTAGTTAATTTCAGTTACTGTCTCCTTATAAGCCACTGGGAGCCGGGTGGTCCCAACACCGGAGGCAGGCAAACTGAACATTGCACATGGCACAATCGGGGCGGGGGGTGCGTACACGCAAACACAGGTCTTTGCAGAGTCTTCTCTGTAATTAATGAAAGCTGCAGTAATTATGAAACACAGCAAAATAAACCACAAGGCTGAAATGACAAATTGATTTGTTAATAGGATAAAGTCTCTAAATATGGTGTGTTTCTTCCTGCCTGGGAGTTCATTTCTGTAACATTCAGCCAGTTGTAATCTGGTAATCATCTCTCTCAGCTGCAGGCTCGCTGCCGCCTCAGTGGCATGCACAAATTTGGTGTTGACTTTAATTGAATATTGATTTGTTTGTCTCCCCTCCCCTCCTCCTCTTTTTCTTTCCCTCCATCTTACTGCCTCCTTTCCTTTCAAAGTGTGATTAACCACATTCAACATATATGTCTCCATCAATCCATGGTGAGACAATAAATCATGTATTAGCACGACTGAACCAAATTGTTAAGGGTCTGACGAAGAAGCAGACATACATTTCATACATCAGTATGTTTTTTTTTTGTTTGTTTTTTTTTGTTTTTAGAACTGTTGGAAAGGGTAGAGAGTTCTTAAAGCGACAGAGGCCAGTTTTAAAGCTCCAGAAGTTACATTTCTTTTATGTTATTCTCAACATGTACAGTTTTTTTTTTCTTAACAGCTGAAGGCAACAGTTGCTTTTTTGTGCTATAAAGCGGCACCTACCTGAGCTTAACTAGAGGCTGAATTAAGCTAAATGTTCTTTTTATGCATTTCCATTATATGTCAGGAAATATTTGGTCTACAAACAACATTAAAGGGCGGGACTGACCGTTTGAACCAAAATATGATTTGCTTTCTAGCCCAAATTTGGATATTGAGAAAATAAATATAAATGCTTGTTGATTTAAAAAAAAGGAGAGTTTCCATATCCCAACCTAGCAAGTTAATGGCATGTTTATTTTTAAAAAATAAAAATAAATAAGTAAATAAATAAATATAAAGAACTTAGCTCTTGTGTCTCAGCTGTTTTATGCATTGTGTAAGTACATTGTTCTCACGTTGGCTTTTTTCTAGCAGGTACAACTTCTGCATTGCTCGTCAAAGTAGCAAATCTTCCCACCATCTGGCAGCTATACAACGTACTACGCAGTACAAGTGTTGAAAAATGTCAAAGAAAGGGGATTTATGATGCTCAAGCGTTGTTTGTGCCAGAGTATGTGTGAAACTGCGGGACTTTAGTAGAACAATCTCTCAGGTTTACAGACGATGGTCTGGAATGGAGAAAATATCCAATGAGTGGCAATGGAGGTGCAAGACAACAGGACAATGGACAAACTGGTTTAAGATGATTGAAAGGCAACGCGGCTCAAATAACCAGTGCAAGCATGATCCCATCTGTAAATGAACCAGATGGGCTACACAACCTCTTCTAAGAATCGGAAACAGAGGATAAAATGGATCAGAATTGGACTATGAGAGCATTAGTAGAAGTTTGTCTGGGCCGATAAGTCATGAAGGCAACTGCAGCATTAATGATACTGAAAGTCAAAACAAATCATGGAAGTGTGGCTTGATATGTGGATTATGTGTCACTGTCCTGAGCGAATGGTCCAAAGGTTTTGCCTCAACTCTCTCTTGCTCTTCAATCTGTTCTCCAACACTAGGCTGGTACATAAAGTACACTTCTCAACACAAAACTCCTCACTGTGCTGAAATGCGGGGAAAGGAGTCTTGCAGAGATATGCCACAACATCATCCTTGTCCCCGATGGAAGCAATAGACCGGGCTCCAGTTTCAGCCAATTACACCAACAAACAGGGTCCAGAGCGCTGATGAGTCGCATGTTGCCATCAGAGCCCATGAATTGTTAAACAGCCCCAGCACTTTGTGTCTGAGAGAGCTGACAAATGCAACCGCTGCATCTGCCAGACGTACACTAATTTGAGCAGCCGCAATCAAGGGAGCTCGTATTATTGCCCTATCGATCCGAGTGGGGGGAGAAATGAGCATCTCAGTTAGGCTCAGTTGGCTGGGCCTAACAGGTACGAGGCGCGGCAGAAGAGAAGAGAGTCTCGGCTGATGTGGAGGCTCCTTTGGGTGTGACTGACATGACTAGCAGCTGTAATGAAATGGAGTTTAGAGAAGCTTCTTTTTTTTCCATGCAACTATGGTATTTTTTTTATAGTAATTAAAGGGAACAGATAAACTAAATCAATCCAGTCTTTTTGTTGTATGGGAGTAAAAAAAAAAAAAAGATACAATCACAGGAGCAGAGAGTGGATTATTTACCGATTTGTTTTGGTAAAACTTCTAAAATACAGTTATAAAGCTAGTTATAAAGCCTGGGTGGACCCTACCCCCACCCCTTTTCTACAAGAACGGGGGGGGGCTCCAACCCACACCTGGATCAGTTGCAGCTGTTTGATTGATTTGTTGGACAGACCTGTGAAGACGCTGTTGCAGTAATAACGCGACTAAAGATAAACGCGACTAAAGATAGATCGCGATCATGTTTACAATAAACATGATCATTTGTTTAGTATTTCTGACTCATTACATCCTTGCTTACAATAAAACAAAATGATCTGGCATTGCAATCAGTCACTCAGCACTTAAGCATCCTTTCAAAACAGGTACTTTTTGTTCGTAAGTACTTTTAAAAAAATTCATACTTTCATGCTAATTTCACCCAAGTACAATTTTTAGCTATTCTGCCAACCTCTTGATCGGGCATTGTTGGTGTACTTCTGGATAAGTAAATTGGATTCTTATTTACCTCTGAGACATCTCCACGAGAAGAATAAATCAGTATGGAAAGCAGTTCATAAGTACACACTGCCAAAGATATATGGTTCACTATCTGAAGTAGAATGTAAAAAACAAAAAGCAAAAATAACATGTACAACTTGAACTTTGTCCTGTTTCATCAGATTCTGCTCCACTAGTTTGAGGTCAACTTCTAAAACCAGCAGTTCAGTCTGTCAGTGGGCTCTAGGCGTTTAGTCTTCTTTGTTTTGGCTTCATGATTTGTCTGGGAATTACTGTGAAAGCTGTCAATGGATTAAGACGAGGCCTCTTTGGTTTTCCACCTTACAGGACAATAGATACTGACAATTTCATCCAACTCTGCAGTTCATTGACATGTCAAGACATATTTTACAGTATTGATTATTTAATAAAAAATTTTTTTGCAATGCAAGTAAAAAAACAAAACATAAATGTGATATTTTTATCAGTAAATATAGCTAAAGTTTTCAGTTTAAGTTGTAAAATAATACTGACGGGAGGCATTGTGAGATCCTGCCGAAGACGTGGATGTCGTAAATACAGACTTTTAGAAAAGTTCATTTAAAAGACACAGAGTGAACCTTGTTTCTCTTGGTCAAAAAAAAATATATATATATAATAATAAAAATCAGATCCAGAAATATTTATTTTTGTAATGTATCAAAAATATTGCCATTTAATTTAACAAATTACTTGTTCACTTTAAGGAGTTTTCTTGCTTTCACAGTAAATGATTGTTGAAGCAAAGACCTGGTACAATCTTCAGTGTTATTTTTGACATTGAATAATGTCCCACTCTCATAATAAAAATGACATTTTAGTAATATTTTTGCATTCATAAATTTCACTGGTAAAGTTAAGTGCCTAAATTCAGTCATCAGACAATGAAAAATGAAAAAAAAATTTATCCTAAATACAGTGCAGAGAGCCATTCAGAAAGTGTTTTTGAATACCTGAGATTGTTGATATATTGACATTCTAAGCCGTTTCACCTTTCTGCCTCATACGCTGCCACCTACTGGGCAGTCGATATGAATTCACAAAAATATGTGATTTGTAAGAAGGGCATCTTTACATCTACTTGGATATTCCAAATGGGGCATTTTAAAGGTGCCTTGTATTCCATAATATGCCTCATTATTTGCAAACTAGTTGGGTTCTGTGGCGGATTATAAAGCTGCAGTTCTGATGCTAACATGTATGTAAACAAAAAAAAAAAAAAAGGCTTTTTTGTTTAAGCAGATTTATTTTCCTGCTATCCTGCCTGGCGGCAGTGCTACTGCTACTGTCAATCTCCATATCATCTGTGCTTAAGTAGAATAAAAATGAAAGAAATAAAGTTGTTTCTGCTAAGTGAAGCTGCCAAACACGACCAGCACTGCGACTGGCAATGACAAGAGATGGTCCTGCATCATTCATTCCATGTTCACATATTAACAGCTGTTTTTATTAGATATTACCATAAAGTTTGTGCTTTTCTTAAATATTTGAAAAGTTCACCACAGCTTTTACTTCATATGTGATGCCAGTGGGTGAGATCATGCCAAGTTTGCAGAAGTCTGAACAATAAAAACCCAAAACTTCTCCAGAACCACATCCAGATGAATACGGTGTCTCTCGAGGGTTGAAGCTGTTAGAATTATACTGTTTGTGCTTTTTTTTTTTTTTTCTTTTTTTTAAGAAAACAACAACTTCGATTCAAGTCAGTGGTCTTCTTGTCAACTCTGGTTTTTGCTGTTGTTTTGTGGTCTGACACTTTCGGAAGATTATTTTCAAGCCAGAGATCCAAAAATAACATGAATATCTTGCAATATTGCACAACATAATGAAACTCTGTGCCTATCCTCTTGTATTATCCATCTCCTGACTTATGTGCACTGAATCAGATTGAGCCTGTCCTGTACAGATTTTTTTTTATTTTTTTTTTTACTTGCAGCTCTGTGGGAAGGCAGTCACATCATGTAACTCAGATGTACTGCCACCAGCGGTGTAAAAATCCTTTCATAAGACGACAAACATTTCCACTGAGGATAGCGCTGGCTGCTTGCTGTGTATTATTATTAAACAACTGATGCCATAACAAGTGGGGACTTGATGACAATGTTTTAGATTTTGGATGAAACGGCTCATTAGGTCTGTCGTGGATTTACTGTGTAATCCAAATGCGACATGTTACATGGAAAATACTCTGATATCCTTGAAAAAGTCTTTAATTGCTTTTTAAACTGCAACCTGGCAACAGTGAATTTAAAAGGTGTACAAATCTGGATACTTTATAGAAATTCAAAAATTAAATGCAAGCAGTACAAAACACCTTATCCTTAACCTTATTCTTTAAAAAAATATATATATATATTTAACACATGCAGACACATTTTCAATGCTTTTTTATTTACATAGATGAGTATAAATACAGTAACATATATTTGCATCTAATAAATTGCTGATATAAATAAAATTGTGAAGAGTCTCATTTATATGGTAGAACAGGTTTCTCACGTTGCGTCATCGGGGATTTCTAAATTCATATTTGTGTTTAGTGATTTTTTATTATTATTATTATTATTATTATTATTTTCCGAGAAAACCCACATGATTCAAAACAGAAGGGCGACTTCTTCCACACCCCTCAGTTGCTTGCGGCACGCCCTTAGGCCAAGTTGCCCCAGGCACTGAGTCATGTTAACAATGTAAACTACGGCCACAGGTAGTTGCAGATTTTAGGCGCTGCAGTCATTACTAACCAGCTTGAAAAAAAAATTACAGGGAACTAAACGTTGTAATTCTGGAACATTTAGTTCAGTTCAATTAAACATTATTGGCCCCAACAGGAAATTTGCAGCACTGTCAGCAGCTACACACACACACACACGCACACGCACACACACACACACACACACACACACAAACAAAAAACATACAGCAATTTGATCAACAATCTTTCACTGCAGAAAAAGAGGGTCAGTGGAGTCTCCACATACTGGAGTTTATCAATCTGACAGAAGTGGCAATGAAAGATTTCCTCAGTCTATTGGTTTTACAGAGTGTCATTCTATATCTCTGTCATGATTGCAACAGTTGAAATTTGGCCCGTAGTGGTTTGATGGGATCCGATATAACAATCTCATCTTATTTATATTTATATTTATAGATGTTACTAAGATTGTCCAGGCGGAGGGCAGAGATTTTACTTGGTTCTTTAACAAAGTTCTTTTTACTGATAAAACGTGACAAAGATAAGAGAAAAGATAGGAATGGACTCAAAAAAACCAAGAAAAAACACTTTCACAAAAACAAGTCATTAAAAGTACAAAAGTTTGCGATAAACGTGCATAAGATGGAGTGCAATCACCATATTGGTGACCATTGACTAGTGGTCACTGCTAGGTCTCTGTCCAAAGAGTAGACAATTCCAAAAACACAGATTCCCAAATTGGAGTCAAAGTCTGGCTGATTCACCAGACTCCCAGTAATATATATGTACATATATGTTACTGGAACCAGGAAACATATACATTTTCCCACCGCCACATCCTTCCTCTCTCCTTAGGGACACGAAAATATCCACCTGGATATTGTTGAGAAAAAATGATTATTTTTAGTGTTTAATACAGTTTAAACTTTTTGAACAAATCTTTAAACTTTGAATAGGTTTCTGTTAGTGATTTAAAATTAAACTATGGCTGGGTAAGTATTCAAAATACCAAGGAAAATGGGGTGATCTGTAGAGCTTCTCCCTGGACCCCTGTGGTTGTAACACATAGGACAGGAGGCCATGGATTAACATATGCAGGAAGGTAACTTCCAGTATCATTTAAATTACCTTGGGAAACAGGAACTCGCAGAGTTCACAGGAGACCAGAATTCTTCTGTGACCATCTGGGTTGTGTGAAGATTTTGAACCACTAACATTTATTTACAAGATATTTTTCTTAGTTATTGATGGTATGCTCTGACTGAAAATTGTATTATTTAGTTCTAGAATTAATTTAGACGATGATAAATGGATTTGAAAACTGTATTATTTCTGAATGTTAGAATTAAATGAAAATGTTTTGTTTAGTATTAGAAAATTACTCAGGATTTATGTTAAATGGGGTTTTGGAAAATGATTGTGTTAACCTGTATACTTAGGATTGAATATTATGTTTCATAGGTTAGAAAAAGGAATTGTACCTCATTTTGTTCTGTTGATTTTATGTGTTATTTTTGGTTTAAGGCAGGACTCAATCTTTTGGGGTGCTGAGTGCAGAGGAGCAAAACTGGGTTTGTTAACATAAACTTTTCTTAAACTAATTACAGAATTTAAGTCTGTTCCTGAGAATCTATGTAGGGAGAGATTCCAGCTTTCACACATATCTGTGAAATCCTTTTCTCTGTATATCTTTTATTTAGATGGTTTTAAAACCGCAGGAGTTCAGGACGAGGCTCTCCTCTTCGTTTGTTAAACAAAAGAGCAAATGGCCTTTGTTCACAGCAGTAAATTAGGGGAAGTTCTAAGTTTTTCTGAGTGTCCAAGGTAGCTTTCAGTTGGTCAAGCGGAGGTACGCCTTAATTGAATATATTAAAAAGAAAGACACACCTACATTATTAAAGTTCGTGCCCAGGGAGTAATGGGTCAGATAGCTGCTACTATTTTGCCTTTTTTGCACCAGCTGTCTCCAAAGACGCGTCTTTGCCTTATCTTTTCTATCTTTTTGTCTCAGGTAATCTATGTATGTTTCTGTTGTTCTGCAGTTTTGTTGTTAATTCATGAGTTGTCTCTTATTGGATTAAATTCTGTAATTCTGTGACGTCAACACGCATTGTTGTTTTTCCTTGTGGCTACACGTGGCCTGCCGAGAGGACCTGGGATCTAAAGGAAGAGAGAGAGCCAACTTTTTAGAAATTCTTCCTTAACAATATCCAAAGAGGAACCTGCGATGCCCACTCTGGTTGCGTCATGACTGTCTATGTTAGAGAAACTCCTTGTGACACAGAAACTGACACAAGAATGTCAGCAGGAGAATAAGAGATGTCAAACTTAGGCTGTTCCTCACATTGTTATTCAGTTCAGGGCAGTCTATCAGGGAGCTGGCTATGGCAATCAGGTTTCGAAAGACGTCGAATGTGCAAAACATTCTCTAAAGATCTCAAACAATTGGGTCAAAACAGACAAACTAAGAGACCCTGTTGCGTGTCACCATGCCCAGCCCGATTTTTCATTTATTTATTTTTTTCAGTTCACTGTGTTTTAGAGTGTACCGTGTTCAGACATGGGCCTTCGTCAGATGAAAATAAGTTTTACAGTAAATGATTGCCGTCTCCAGATGGAAGTCTAAGCACTGACTAAAATGGAAACAGTTGTATTTGCAGTTGAAGAGAAGGACATTTGCATGAAATTGTGATGGATTATGGAAAAATAACAAAATGGGGATGTCAGTGCTGTGCTAAAAAAAAAAGAAAGTCACAGTTAACGTAGAGCTAATGTACAACTTCAAGAATAACTGCAATCAGGCAATTTATCCAGCCGTTTGTTGGTGCTACCTGGTCAGAGTTTGCACGAACACTCTTAGATGGCCGAGGATTTATTGAGCCACAAAAAGTAATTCATCCGTTAAACAGAGTTAAGTAAAGAGATTAGAGTCAGTAATTTGAGGGTGCTAGAAACTCTTTCTTTTTTTTACAAAGTATTAAAGACGTGCTTCCCTCTCTCTCGAGCCTCATTATCTTCATGTTTTAAGGGCAGATACAGAATAATTGCGTCTTTTCAACTCCACAAATGCACAAATGAATGCTAACTCTGTCAATAAAGAATCAATTTAATTCAGTTGTATGTCAGTCGTTTTGGGTTTTGTTTTGTTTTGTTTTTTTTATTGTCTTTCTACATTATATGAAGCATAAACGAGAAGAAAGTATGGTCTAAAAAGTCATCCGAAGTATGTCGGGGTAATAAATATCTAATATTTCTCACCTCAGAGTAAGAGGCTAGTAACATTTCTCACCAGCTAGTGGCACAGACTGCAAAGCCAGCTCGTGAATATGACGCCATGTGCCGATTCACAAAAGCAAAGGGAGGACCTGAGGGGAAGGTGATTGCTTTTGTTAATGGGTGGTCATTAAGCTAAATAAAAGTTGATGTGAAATTGATGAGTTTGTCTTGAGGCGGGTTTGCATATGGAAAACAAATTTGATGGAATCAAAATTCCCCCCTGCATTCAGCTAGACTCTTAATCACAGGAAAGAAAACCTTTCAGACTAAATCTATTCGTGTCACTTTTTATCTTGGCCAATAAAAGCAGATTTGACTCCGACTGGGCAGCCACTCATCATCCCTGTTTACAAGAGAACAGAAATTTAAAGATAAGAAAGGGTTTCAGCTCGAGTACCATCAATTACACGCGGCCTCATCTGCCTCCCCGATGAGTGTTGCACATAAAAGCGGTTCTAATGTTATCCGGAGATGTACCGTAACATATCAGGACATGTTGAAAGCACAGCCACTTTCTTTGAGTTAGAGGCCCTGTCAAAGCAGACTAAAACTGTGGTGCAATGTTAAAATCTAGCTAAACTGTGAGTAGTATTTCCAAGGTGTGGCTATGACTCATTGAACCTCCCTCAGCATTTAAGATGTGCTGAAAGGTTTCCACTGAGGGGCTGCGTTGGAGGGTTAGGGTTAGGGGTTAGGGTTAGGGTAAGGGGTAGGGTTAGGGTTAATACTGTGATGGCAGCATATTGGGTTTTCATGGTAGACATGACCCTCCCAAAAAAATTCTCACGGCAGATTGTTATGTAAAAAGACTAATTGGTAACCATGTAAAAAAAAAAATAAAATAAAATAAAAGTGCAAAAATATTGAATGATAGGTGGGCCAGCGTTTATCTCCGAATGTCCAACCAGGCTTGAATGACTCTCACTCACTTCTCTCCTCATTTATTTCCTGCAGACATCCATTAGCTGATGATCGCAGAACTTTGACATGTGTAAATTGATGACTTAATCAGTCTTAATTTGCGAAATGATGGGTCTTGATTAATAAAAAAAAAAGCATCACGTCCCAGGGTCTTCTTGACAGATCAATTGGCGTCACATGAGCGAGGTAAGACTGAGGGGGTTCCACTAGTTCCCGGCGTGGCTGTGCTTTGCATTTTATTTAGTTTATTTTGCTGTTTGTTTCTTTCTGGAATTGACCTGAAAGTTGTCCTTGTGATTTGTACATAAATCTAGAAGAAATTACGCAACGACATGCTTTACTTAGTAAGTCCATGTTTCAAAAAAGGTGGAAGAAGAGTGAATAATACTCTTATACATAATGCATAAAAATACATTTATTTATGTATTTATTTTACCAATGCTTCATGGGAATAATGTTTATTCCCTTAGACAATCTTTCTAATGGCATAAGAACATGACCACCACAATTTGGTTGTGGAAAACGATGCAGTGGCTGAACTACAGGACTAAGCTTGACCTCAACAGTTGTGCACTGCAAAAACACAAAATTTCACCAAGTATTTTTGTTCTAGTTTCTAGTGCAAATATCTTATTACACTTAAAGTAAGACCAACTAACTAAAAAGTAACTCTTTAGCAAGATATAGAGGCTTGTTTTAAGTAAATACGTCCTTAATATTGATGAAAAAACACTAGTTCTATTGGCAGAAAAAATTAACTTAAAACATGGGAAAATGTTAAAAACATCTGCCAATGGAATTAGTACTTTTTCATCAAAATTAAGAGATTATTTACTTAAAACAAATCTCTAAATCTTTCTAAGAGTTACCTGCAAGTTAGTTTTGGCTAATTTCAAGTTTGCTAAGATATCTGTGCTACAAACTAGACCAAAAATACTGGGCAAGATTTTGTGTTTCTCCATGGGATCAGCTTGCAGTAATGAAAATAAACATAACAGCTGATTTGCAACAAATGTTAGTTAAATAATGAAATGTCATCCCAAAGCAAGGTGTGTGACTAAATCTGATAATCAGCCTGAGGAAAGTTCCCAGAATATCATGGTTGTGTGTTTCTTCTTTTTTTTTAACCATACACGACGTTCCATTTCAGAAAAATTGTGGAACTCGACGTCCGTAAAAATGAACCTTGGAGTCATCTGGGCTTTATTGAAAGCACATGACGAATACTTCTCTTTATTCATTCAGCACGACATTTAATTTGGTTCTGATCGGCGACGACATAACAGGATTTCGTGCGAGCGCGCCGTGCGCCCATGGACACTCCCACTCAACCACCCAACTCTCTGACACACAGCAGCTTGTCGGCTGTTATTGATTTTGACCCTTGGTTCTGTAGCTCATTGAGTGTGGGGCAACAAATTCAGCAAGTTACACTTCACAAAGATTGCATTTCAGATAAAGACCGTCACTGACGGTAAGGTGAGGTCCAGAACTGATAACCGGAGTGGAGTAAGTAAATACCAAGGGACACGTCTGATTGCATCTTCACAGTGAATTATGGTGGAAAGCTGAAAATTGCCCCACCACCACCACCGGCTGTAGCCACCTTCTTCACATCTTGGAACCATTCTTCATCCGCTGAGGGGTGCAAGCTAAAGATAGGCCTCTTCACGGGAGAAAAACTCAGCCTGCAAAGGAAGGAAGGAAGGGAAGTCCTCTGCAGAACTCGATCCGTCCCGACTTTTGTCATCGCTCTAACCGGTCGCGGCGGTCAATAGATGAACATCAAATCAATCAAGCGATTAATTCCTCTGATACGAGGAGGGATTAATCAACATAAGTGTGCTATTTCATCAAGCCCCCTGTAGACATTCACCAGGATCCGCGTGTTAAACAGCCAGAGAGGAGACTTTCTGAGTCGTTCTTGGATTGGGAGCTTTCGGTCTTGGCTGTTTTCTTATGAGCGATACAGTGTGGAGATACAGAAAGAAAAACCTCTTTCAGCCAGTTGTAAAAGTTAAAAACATCTTATACTCTAATGCATGGCAAAAATGTCATCATCACAGGACCAAGTGCTACCTGGTAGCACGACACGCGGTACGATGCGGAAAACCTTCCTCGGAAAAATCACTCTCCCCAGCTGATCCAGAGCAAGCAGATAAACAAGTGTTTAAATTCACATGTTTTATCTTCACGGTATGTCAATTAGATTCTGCAAAAGCCTCTGAGGGTGAATGCCAGCCTTTCAGATATTTCTCTGCAGAGTTTTAGCCAGCACTGTTTTCTGTCACGGCGAGCTGACGGTTTGCACGTGATTTGTTGCTTCTGAATCAGTCGCAGCATCAAATCTGCTTCCTTTACTTTTCAATCTCTGAATATTTGAAATGAGGTAAAGCCCAAGTTATGCGCTTCATTTCCACACTGCATTCGCAAAGCAGTCTACACTGAACACATGCAGGAGTAATCGCAACCCATAAAGTCCAGTCAACGGATGCAATTTTAACCGTTTTTTTTTTTTTTTTTTTAGTCAACGGATGCAATTTTAACCGTTTTTTTTTTCTTAATTATTATTTTAAACCTATTCTCGTATCAAAGCTGATAGGATGCTCGGATCTTATCAGTTTGGATCTGGCAGGAAAAGCTCTGCCTCTTTAATATGAATGAAGTTTGTACAGGACAAGAGAATTAAGTGATGATGACTTTGCAGAACATTTGAGTTTGGGGAGTCATTACTCTTCTTTCCTTGTACAAAGCTGTTTGAAGATGGTCAACATGAACTGAGCATATTCCCCTCATTTGTTCATTTAGAGCCATTTAGTGATAAGGTCAGATTTTTCCGTGGCAGTAAAATGGACCCCATTGACTCCAGTGACAAATGAGGAGTACCACGGAGGATAATTATCTCTGAATTGGTATAGATTTAAACTGACACGGTCGTGTCTAGCCAAATATTGCGTCAGAGGCTCAGACAGAGACGTTTTGCTTACTGATCCACTGGATTCGAAAGCTACAGGTATATAATAAACATTTAGAGTTGAATTGTCTGCTCTGTTTTAAGAGACACCTCAGTTCTTGATCAGGCAGGTGGAAGATTTTCAAATTGTGGGACGTGACATGAGGGAAAGACATAAATAAAAACTGAAAAAAAGTAACTGGACATTTAGCCAACTTCACCAAGCCTATGCCAGAAACAAAAGATTTTTTTTATATACCTGAATACATGGGCAGTAAGGAAACCGCGCCTGAGTGCAAGTCTGAGTCGTTTTCCAAATACAAAAGAGACGCCCCGCAGCTAAAATCTGATGCCACTTCGTTTTGCTTTGCTTTTCACGGAGCAGGAAGTTGCCTTCTCAGTGTGTGCTTCAGAGGCTTTTGCGTCGAATCCTTCAGTGGTTCTTGGTGCAGTGCCACCACAAGTGAAGGGTTAAGCTGATTTTTCAAAGGCTTCGGTTTGTTTTATGGAGTTTGAAAGCGAATTTCACCAACTAGGAATGGAGACAAATGTTGCAATTTTGCTTCCTAATCATACAGAGTCTACCAGACTATAAAGTGTGAAAATACCCTTTCATAGTTTTACTAGTTGTTGACTGATTCTGCTCTTGTTAAGCCGGATATGAAGAGCAGTATCCTTGATGTCTGCATGCTTAATAACATTAGACCAATTACACCTTGTTTTTTTTTTTGTTTTTTTGTTTTTTTTAGTAGCATGATAGAGAAGCTTGTTATTCAATAACACTCTCAACTCGGATGCATTTGGAACTGGACCTTGTGCTAACAGATCTGCATGTCTGCAGACCAACAAGTTACCAAAACTGTATCTGAAAGAAGAAGTAGAAAGTCTTAATTTTGTTAATCACCTTCAGACATTTTGCGATATTTGATCATTGCGAATTTCATCCGGAAGCATGTTGGAATTATGGGTTATCCACATGTGTTGAACAGTTAATCAACGTATGTAACATAATGCGATTATCACACATTACTATCACGATAACACACATTTTGTTTTTTGGCATTGTAGCCAAAAGTTAGTCGCCAACCTGAGCAGAATCATTTCCTGCTTTCCTACTCATCTGTGAATGGGTGTTATTGTGAAGCAGGGCCAATATTAGTCGTGCTGTTGTGAGAAGACGGGGTCAGAGACGATCTCCAAATTACATTCTGCCTTAGGCCGGTTCTTTGTGAAAGAAATATATCTATTTATTAATCTGTCCTTTAACTTTTAGTTTATCTCGAAAAGGCTAAAGGATAGTTATTTTATATTCAAACCGTATGAAAAGGGAAGAACATGACTAAAGACTTCTTTGTCTGGCTCAAGCTTGCTGCAGTTTGTGTGTGTGTGTGTGTGCGTGTGTGTGTGTGTGTGTGCGTGTGTTTGCGTGTGTGTGTGTGAGGTGCAGAAGGCAGAGTGTTGAGCTGTAGCTGATCATGAAGCTGCAGTTTGTCTCGTCAGATTTTCTATTTGCGCTTCTAAGATATATTCCTTTTCTCGAGACTGTTTTTAATTTTTCTTTTTTTCAAAGCTGCGCGTCCCCGTAGGATTGTAATTAGTCTTGTGAAATTGACATAAAAGAATTTCCTAATGTTACAGTGAAAATTATTAAAATAAAAGGAAAATAAAAATGAGTGATGCACGAAACACTAAACTATCCGTTTGGAGGATTATATACCAACAGCAACTGAAGCCCAAACTACAATAAAAAAATAAAAAATACATTTCAGACTTTGGTGGCAAAATGCCTGCAAATTATAATTTTTTTCTCATGTGCAAGATTAAATAGAATATCAATATTGCACACAGAAATGCTGTGACTGGAAGGAGTTAGATGGAAGTTGGGTTGCACGGTCTGATCTAGGATCACATAGATAGAAAATTCAGTGGTCAGTAAGGAGACCAGAACACCCAGGAAGTCTGGTAATGTATGGCAATGGAATTACATGAAACTATCTATTTACAAAAAAAAAAAAAAGTGGGACACAAGTTGAACACGGGACAACTTTGCAAGTTATATTTTGAATTTAGCTCGCCATAGAAGAGCTCCTCACTCCGTCACCGTGCATTCCTACAAAACCTTCTTACGAAAGAAAAAGTGTCCCCGAGCAGCAACCCCGTGTGTTCTTTAAAGTTCCGCATTCTGCTGGAACAAACATAAACTATTAAACTGGGAGTTCAACATTTTACTTCAGCTCTCCTCGCTCACCTATAATTTAATCCCATTCTACTAACAGATAAAACTCCAGAGCTTTCAACCGTCCGTTACTTCTAAAATGAAACGAGAGCAGGACGAAGAGGAAGGCCGAGAGAAGGAGCGATCCAGGAATCCAAGATGAAGAAAGGATAAAAAAAAAGAGAGAGGGAGAGAGAGAGAGAGGTGAAAAGGTGACAGGCATATGCTGGACCAAGAGACAGAGTATGGCTGCGTTATTATATTCCATGTTGAAGTGGGTGAGAGCAGACAACCATGGAGATAATGGCTGTCTCATCCATTAATTCATGATTCACAGACAAGCACAAAATATGAATCGATGCATCAGCAGCCTCTACTAAATCAAGACGGCGTCAGGGTGTTATCTTTCTGCCAACAGATGCTGGACAGTGATAGCCGAGATTGTTGTTGTGTTCTCAGGAACAAAACTCTGTTTTTTTTTTTTTTTAATTTAAACTTCATTGCTGCACAGTCCAATCAATTAGCTCAGTCCCGTGTCTTTAATGTAAAAATCTTAGGACACTTTTACACTCTTAGAAAGTGTTACACATTAAAGGTTGCATTTAATTTTCAGGAGTTTACATTTATGGGGGTTTTCTGCACCCTAATGGCTCATCCAAAGCATGTGTCAAACTCGAGGCCCGTGGGCCAAATCCAGCCCACCGTGGCATTTTATGTGGCCCTCTAGATTTTAGACTAAACACTAAGTGTGCTTAATGTTATCGATCAAATCAATGGAGTTTTTATCTGTTTATTGCCAAGTTATGTCAATCAGTCTCTCCAGTTTCTTACGCAAAATCAGCAAATCCCTGCAATTTTTTTTTTTTGCGCTAATACATAACTGGGAGTTTATTGCAGATTTTTCCTCAAAAATTGTGTATTACTTGCACTAAACAGCTGCCTCTGCCTGAATTAATGTCAGATTATTGTCCATGATCTACACAGCAAGTACTAAAAGAAAGTCACATTTATCATCATAAATAAGCACAAATAACATAAATCTTTCCAAATTAGTACCACAAACACTTTGACTTTTATTGCAAAAAAAAAAAATGGCAATAAGAATCACAAAATCCTGGATGGGGCTGAAAAGATGTTCAATAATATTAATTAGGTTTAACAAGCCATTTGTATTTTAACGGTAAATAGGTTTTATCAATACGTTCTGGCACAACCGGCCCTTTAAGAGCCTTCATTATCTTGATCTGGCCCAAAACGAAAATGAGTTTGACAGCCCTGATCCACAGGGTTGAAGCACCAGATGCAGCTCCTCGGGATTATAACATCTTTCCAGACTTTGCTTCGTCTAGAGTCTGGACTTGGCATTCTGAACACATTAAACTGATTTATTTATGGCTCAAAACCATCTCCTCGGCTGCCGCGAGTAAATCTACTCCTGCCCAAGACGTTATTCTTTCATTCCACCTTCTCCTGACTTGTTTACACAGGGCAGAACATAAAATCCTCAGCAGTCTAAATGTTAATAAAAGAAAACCTTCCAACTCAATTTGAAAAGGGTTGTGTGTTTTCCTTTAACCCGGTGGCAGGTCTTGGTCTCCTCCTACCCGCTCTGAATATTGACGAATACTTTCCGTGATCATGGAAATGACATTACGCAGTGGACACACACATCTGAGATGGAACAGTTGAAAGTAGCAGATTTGCTTTTCCTTGTAGATTTTCTTCCTGAGCTACTTCTTTATTACTCAAACATCTCCACATTGGCATGCAGCACCATTTGTTGCAGCTGGATTGTGACTGCTAAGGTAACCTCATTGTAGCTAATGGTTAATGGTAGCGAAGGTTAAGTCGTATCGTTTATCATCCACAAAAACTCTCTTTCATGCGGACGACACAGAATAAAGCCGTGTTTATGTGCGAGTTTGCAGTTAGCGTGGTTAGCACTGTTAGCAAGTTAGCCATGTCTCTGTCAGGCAGGTCAGGCTGGTTGTTGTGTAGCTTCTTTGTTGGCATGTTAGAGCTGTAATCTCATCCACTTTATTGGGAAGATCTCACATTTTTCGCATTAGCACTTCCAAGCCGGAAGGTAAATCTTGAAATTTCCCTGGAAAGGTAGGACACATGACTGTCCACACAACACTGAGACCACACCAAGGACACCAAGGACAGTTAACGATGTTGTGTGCCAATCGTTACATGGGAAAATGACATGAAGATATTGGACACTTCATTAAATTTATTTTTATATTTTTCTTTTGCCTATTTTGAATAAAAAGGATCTTAACTCAGGTCGGAACGACGCCCCTATACAGCACAGTATTATAAAAGCAAATACAATGAAAACAAAAAGTCTTTTTGGTCAGGGTATCAGCTCTTCTCTTCAGCTACTTTTTCAAAGAACATAAATGTATTTTGTGTTGCACAAACTTAATGAGACTGCGCCAATTTGAAGGCGAGGTAATATCGGGTGTTTGCCTCCTGGACACTTGTGATGGAATCCTGGAAGCTCTGAGTTAGTCTGCAGTTGTGGTAAACTCAAAAGCCAGACTTGAACTGCTCCATACATACAAAATAACCAACAGAATGGAAATGTCCATGCAGAAACCAATTAAAAATTAGCATTTTGAAAGGAAAACATAGTGGCTGCAAGCTCAAGACTGCACTAATGCTGTCATTTGTAATTTTCAGACCTGCATCAGTTCATTCATCTTGTCTCAGTATGTCCTGCTTCCCTGAGCTCATTGTCAGATCCTCATATTGCCATTGGATGGTTTGCTAGTTTTCTCCATTTCCTCCTGTGTTTTCATTGTGTTGGTCAAAGAATCTATTCCAGGGGTGGGCAATCCTGGTCCTGGAGGGCCCATGTCCTGCAACTCTTAGATGTCTCCCTGGTCCAACACACTTGAATCCAACAGCTGAATCACCTCCTCAGTGCAGTCAGGTTCTCCAGGGTCCTGCTAACGACCTCATTATTTGACTCAGGTGTGTTGAAGTAGAGACACATCTAAAAGTTGCAGGAGGCCGGCCCTCCAGGTCTGGAGTTTCCCACCCCTGGTCTATTCAGTGCATTTGATTAGATTGTTTTATCCATCCATCCATCCATTTTCTGAACACCCTTGTCCCTCAGTGGGGTCGGGAGGGGTGCTGGTGCCTATCTCCAGCTAATGTTCCGGGCGAGAGGCGGGGTACATCCTGGACAGGTCGCCAGTCTGTCGCAGGGCAACACAGACACACAACCATGCGCACACACACACACACACCTAGGGGCAATTTAGACAGACCAATTAACCTAACAGTCATGTTTTTTGGACTGTGGGAGGAAACCGGAGTACCCGGAGAAAATCCACACATGCACAGGGAGAACATGCAAACTCCATGCAGAAAGACCGGGGCCGGGAATCGAACCCAGAACCTTCTTGCTGCACGGCAACAGCTCTACCAACTGCGCCACTGTGCAGCCCTAGATTGTTTTATCATTTTTTATTTTTATTTTTTAAATGGTTGACTGCCTTCTATCTGGTATCTTCACTTGTCTGCCTGTTCTTGTTGCATACTAGAATCTGACCAACCAGACCTCCAGAAATCCTAAAGCATCATCATATTGTGAAAGATGAAGACAGGTTTTGTGTCCCAGAGATGAGCATGTTTTGTTGCAAATATTTGTATTAGCAGCAAAATAGCAAAGAGAGAGAGAGAGAAAAAAAGAAACTTTGTAAAGATGCTGGCTTAAACGGTGAAAAAAATAAATTAACATTGTACCAACATAGCCTGAAAGAGAAGGAAGCAAAAGCATCAAGAAGATCTCTACCTTTTTGTGGTTCATTTTTTGTATTTAGTTTCTTGTGGCTTTTTGTTCATCCTTTGCACATTTTGTTTTTTCTATGTTATTGTGTAGTTTTCTTTCCCATTTTTAATTTGTGGGTCCCTTTGTGTCCTAGTTCAGCTCCGTTTGTATTTTTTTCCCGTGTTTACTAGTCGCCTTCCCTCAGTCCCCTTCACAGTACTCTCTTCACCTCAATCCCCACCCTTGCCACGTTGTTCTATCTTATTGTTTTGCATTGTTCCTCGCTGGTTTGTTCTGTTTTGCTCCTCTGGTTTCCTTGTCTTAAACCTATATTTTTTAACCTATATCCCCGTTTTGGCTGTTAAAGGCTCTGCTCATCTGCATTACCGTTTTGTTACATATTTGGTTCCTCTTCCAAACCTCCAAACAAGACAACAACGGAGGTCATTATAGCCTCCCAAACGGCATCATATGCACACCGCCAAATTAGTTGCAAATTGGCTTAAGGACAACAGAGTCAGTGTTTGGGGTAACCAATCGCAATCCTGTCAAAAAATGTGGGCAAAACTGAAAAGGTGCTCGCAACCAAGGCTTGATTCAGAGACCCCAGTTCTGTCAGGATGAATTGGATAAAATGTTATGCAATGATACATGACAAAACGTACATATTTACAGAATTTTCAGAAAAGAAGACTTTATTATTATTATTGGCAATGTACAGGAAGGACTAACTTGGGAAATATTAGGAAATAAAATAAGTAATGTGAAAATGTACTCACACAACGTAGTTATCATGATTCCGTAAAAGCGTCCTCAGAAGAAGAAGAAGAGTGTATTCGACCCGGGCTTCGGATCTCGTTGAACTTCAGAAAGAATACGCTCAGTTCTATATATCCTTCTTTTTACTTTAAGGCAATAAGGCAAAGCTTGTCGCACTGAGTTTAAAACCTATAAGCCCCATAGAACTACGATGACACTATAATCCCAGCAACTCATTTGAATTTTCATTTCAAGCCCAGGATGTAGCACGGAACAATATTGAATTATTCAGTCCAGAATCTCATCAGATGCTGCATTAATGTGTATATCATGCGAGTCTGATGCACACTGCCGTGCAGTTTCCCAGTCACCAAAGTAGAAATTAGACTTGACTAATGAGTCAGCCAGAAGCATGTTTGTCTGTCATGCTTTTTTGTTTCCTGGTGATGATTATTATTATTATCATTATTATTATTAATGTCATTTGTTCAAAATTAATCTAACACATTCTGAATGACAGGTTTTGTGTAGCCTGCAGATGTCAGCTCCCCCCCATGCTGTCATTGCTGTCAGGAGAGAGTGTTGTTAGGCATTATTCATAAATGTGATAAACAGAGATGAAGAAAACAGTGAGAAATTAGCAAAATTAATACTTTTTTTGGAATTAAGTTTCCCAAAAAATATGAGTCTGGAGCTATGATTTCATTCATGGTTTTATGCTTCTTTCTTTAAAAAAAAAAAAGCTTTAGTTGCTGTTAAAATTAAAACAATTTGGTGATAAAGGGAGCGTAAAGGGTCACAGTTAAAACACGGACGCCTGCGCACCTATCAGTTCTCGCAGACTGTAAAGAGAGAAATGGTTCAAATTTCAAAAAGGTCTGCTTTCTATCTGTTTTACGTGTCATTATTTCTATTTTGATTGTAGCTATTTTGTCTTTTATGCTTTTGTCGTCCTGTAATTCCCATGGTATCAGTCGAGAGAAGGAAACAATAAGATCCACATCAATATTCAGAGACAATTCAACAATGAAGATGGCTGTCTAGGACAAGTCTGACATTACATAAACTATCTTTAGGAGGGATGGACGTTTGAAAGGATGCTCAGTTGGAACTTAATCTTTTAATAATTTTGCCTTAAAACATTTTTTTTTATTTTGCGATTATCTTTGAACTCCAGGGCCTTTATGTTGCAGATCAGAGTAGAGGTCAACCATCAAAGGAAAATCTAGCAACCATTATTTATATCGTCTTCTTCTGATCTTTCCACTACATTAGATGGCTGTACTCTGTCATTGGCTAACAGAGATATTACATTTTTTCCACCGTAAGTAACTGTAAAAATTATATTTTGATTGAAACTAAAAATAAAAAAAAAAAACAAATGAGGTGGTTGAAGGAAAAGAGACGTGGAAACTTGAGTTTCATTTTATTTTCCATCTACCTTCACTCTCTTTGCGACCAAGGGAATATGTTCCAGTAGAACGTTTCCTCGTTTTTTTCCCCATCGGTCAGCAGACTGGTACACTGGGCCACAAGAGTCGGTCCCTTGGCTCCATTTTTTTTGTCTTAGCATTTGCCAGAAGCGAAGCCCGTCTCCTGAAAATTGGCTCCCTGTGATTGTTCTAAAGTGAACTTCGCTGAACTTCGGGAAATGACTAGAAGAAATATTGGTTGTTTTGAAGGTCGAAATAAAGGGATAAACAGAAAATGGGGACATCTTTTGACAAGTTGTAGCTCCTGAAGATTTGGTTTCTGTTTTGCTGAAGTGAATTCTTAAAACTAATGAGTAAAAATAAGGTACAAAAAGACAAAGATGTACTGAAATTTACAGGCAGACACATTCGGCGGGGGATGACGCTGCTGACCAACAATTCCTAGGCCTAAACAGCTGAATTTTTTTTTACCGCCCCCATTACGACTTCCTTAATCCTATTTATTGCTACCTCCAATTCCAATCATCAGGAGGCTTGCACTTCTGACTCAGATCTGTTAACAAAAGAAAAAAAAGCAGGTGCGTGTCAGTGAACTATAATATTGGTGTCAAAGTAACTTAGCTTAGTAATTCAGCTCAAGAGGTGGGTTAGGGTCAGGAGTTATATACTGTATAAAGTATATTATACTAGAAATGTGCACTATTTCTACACATATCTGGTACGTGACAACATTATAGTGCTCCTGCCTTTCCGAGAAAGCCAAACAAAACCAGCTGGATGGAACAGATCTACCTCTAGCGCTATGAACCATGGATGAATTCGTTCTCTTTTAGATTACTTTTCTTCATAGGGGTCTTAGAGGAACTTTCAAGGAACAGTTAAGGAACTAAAACAGCTTGTTGATCCCACTTCACGTCTTTTCGCCGAAAACATTTACAGCTAAATCGATCCAATCTGACAAGTGCCACGAGCCAACAGGCTGCCCAACGTAGATGGGCTGCTGAGGGGAAGTGTTTGTTGTGCCGCAGAGCAGTGTCTATGTCAGTCTGATAAAGGCTCTGTGTGTTTACTCATTCAGACTCCTGCTGAGTGCCAACCTGCTACTCAGACAAAGTTTCTCTGTCTCTGCCTTCAGCCGCTGCTGCTGCTGCTGCTGTCACTCCTTCCTCCCAATTTCTTGTCTGTCTCTACTCTTGTTTCTTGTCCTCCCTCTATCCGCCTCACCCCTTTCTGGTGTTTCTTGCAACTTTTGCCTTCCAGCAGTGATAAAGGTGCTCGGCATTTCCACAGTCAAAGCCATAAATGCTTGACAAAAAAAGAGAAAGCGGTACTGTAGACTTACTTTGTCCCACTATCGTTAATGCATTATTTTTTTCAAGCTGAATATTTGGTATAGTGAAGAAGACCAAATGATTGATGCATAAAGTCTGTGGTGAGTTTCCTATAAAAATGGTGTATGTTTAAGATATGTCGTGTCTTACATGTATGCATGTAATAATCCAACTATGATGTAGCTTTTGGGAGTAACTGGTTCCATTTCCTCAGTTACATTTGCTTGAACAACTTCTTGAGAAATAACAATCGGGGCCGTTTTTTACTGCACATCACATTTTTACGACTTTTTGAGTCGTGTTGTTTTTGAGTAATGATAGACTTACTTGAGTACAATTTCTGGCTGATCCGCCCACCTCAGGTTACATTACTGAATGGAAACAAAGTTTTGACTAAAAATGCTCCAGATACAAACACAAATGTAACAGTTAATGCATAATGTCACCAGTAGTACTTCACGCCGCAGTAACATATAAAAATAGCCTCTTATCACAAACATCAGATTATGAAAAGAGGTATTAGTTTTTGCACGCAACAAAGTTTCAAGTTTGGGACTTTTGCGACCAACTGAATCAAATCATTAAAATGTATCTAATTAATTAATTGAAATGAATGCATCAACGTCTCAGCCCTACTATGATGATTTTGCAACATGAAAGGTCTGTTCCAGAACGCCGTACATCCCGCCGCGGCGATAAGCTGATCGCTTTGTGGCCTGTGAAATTATCTCTGTGTCAAACACCTTTTTTCCTGCAATCTCCTTTTATTGCAATGTTGTGGGGCTCTTTTCTCACCATTACCCTCATTTGTTTCTCCCTCCTGAAAGATTAGGACCAGAGTAATTCTTTGGTCTACTGACTTTGCAAATTGTCCATGTCACCGAGCAGAGACCGCTGAAGGCCATATGACGAAAGGCACCACATAACTCCCTCATGGTTGTGCGGGTGTACAATCATAAAGCAAATCTTGCTCACATTTGTAATACTGAAAGTACATAAACAGCCATCGGACATGCAATTACATACTCAGAAAACTGTGTTAAACGAAAGTCTAGCTGAGAAAAAGCTTTAGAGTTTTTTTTTCTTCCTCCCGATATTCCTGTAGGTTTCCACCTTCCTTAATATATCAAAGTGTCAAGAAAGAAATATGTCTGAATTCTTTTTTCAATAAAAAAATAAAAACAAAACAAAAGGAGACGAGAGATAGAGTTCTCACATTTGCTTGTTTTTAGGTTGGTTAAAGCAACATATACACCCATGGCAAAACTAAAACAAAGTCAAATCGACTTTGTGGATTTAGAAACCACAATAAAACTGACATTATCCACAGGCATTTATTTATTTATTTATTTCTTGTTCTTAATTTCTTATAATTCATGGGTTACTTTTTGTCGTAAAAATCTTGCCTTATTCAGCCTATATGACAACATGGGCCATGTTAGTCTATCATTGATTTAATTTTTTAGACGTAAAAATTTCAACAGGAAAGCTAATGCATGCTTTGGGATAATATGAGAACAAACCCTGTAAAAACTCTGGACTTATTCAATATTCAGAATTTATTATGTATATTTTCATCAATGCATCAGGTTTTCTGTTAAAACTAGCAAAATACAAATAATAATGTAACATGAAAAAGCGTAAATCGGGTGATGAGTAGAAACAGTGAAAGTAATTGCTTATTTACTAATTGATCGAATAGGAAACTTGACTTTTAACGAAAACGCTAAAGAGGCTTCTGGACTGAAACTTGTCAGTGTTTTCATATACAGAATCAAGTTAAGGTAAAAAAAAAAAAAAAGTACGCTAGGCCTGCTGCTTTAGACAGATATCCTGGAGATCAGGAGTTTGAGTTGAAACGGCTGCTGGACGACTGTTGACCATGTCTCCTAAAAAAACTCAGGCTCTAAAGAATGTCAACACAGAGGGGCAATTTGGCTCACAATACAACATAAAAGAATAGAAGTTGTGATAACTTGTCCGTCACTAAGAATATATTGACGTATATTAAGTTTTAATTTTAAAAAAATGTAGTTGGCTGGGGTAGGGTGTAAAAGCAGATGTCATTAAAGGAACATTGAAATATTGAACTGTCCTATTTCAAGTGAAACTGGGCGGTCTTGTAATGAAGACATCCGCCGTCGTTCCACAGAACCTCCAGTGCCCTGTTGCTCATCAGATCAAAGGAGTCATTTCCAAAATTGGCAAAGAACCATATCATGAAATAAAGAAAAGTGCCCCCCCAGCTTTCTCAGCACTCTATTGCATTGAGGTGTGCATCAGGACATTACCTGTTGACCAATTTGCAGAATTAGATTTGTGCACTAATTTGCTTTAAGAATGCTAATTGACAGTTAATCCAATTATGTTCTACATAATATAAAAAAGATATGGAAAGAACAAGTCATTAAATTTGACATAATGCTCCAAAAATGTATTCCTCTACCATATACAGCCACTCAAAGGGGGCTTGAACCCCAGTTTTGCCCATTTCTGTGAAAATAATGACAGATAAGGCATTTTCTAACATTTGTTCACACCACATATAGAGATTTTGAGCTCACAATAGATCACAATAGTGTACTACACCAATTAATTCTGTGTTGTTCATGCTTGCATGTCTGGCACAGGGAGCTTTTTCCTGCCAGAAATTGGTTATGAAGGTGAGTCATGATTCATTGGAGACAGGTCACACCAAGCTGCAGGTTTGTTTTGACCCCTCCACCCCCCAGCCCCCCCAAAAAAGAAAAAAAGAAAACAAGGATCCTTTTTTTATTCATTTAGTAAAAAGTAACCCAATGCAATCATGGTCAACTCTATATTTCACAAAGGCAGTGTAGGTAATTAGGACACACATTTTGTAATAGTGTTTTATTGCAGAAAAAGAAAAAAGACATAAAAGAGCTCCAGCTATATTTTTGACTATCACTTCAATAGCAAGGGTTTTGACTGGAGAGGGAAAATGGAGGTTAGAGAATGTGTGAATTTTCAGGGCTTGGTGTCGGCGGAAAGACTGACCCAGTGGAGGCCGTCGGCTGATTGAAATCCGCACGCGGCTTCGTGTATTGACGATGACATGCTTCTCACATTTCACGATTAGATACTTTATGTATTCCCCAGAAAAAACCTCCCACATTTCCAATACAATCCAGAAGACTTACAATAGACATCTTTATTTGTTGGAAATAAGTTCCAACAATTGTTAAGCTTTTAAAGATGAAATTGAGTATTTAGATCATATCCTCGTAGATTTCTAAAAATGACCCAGCAGCACTAGTTAGGTTTCATCACCTCTAGATTTCTTTTTAACTTAACTATCAAATGTATTTACTGTAAATTTCCTTAAGACTCTGCATTTATGGTACAGGTTTGCTTCTTTCCAAAAATATTCCATATATTCAATTTATGACGGAGCGTTGATCTAGTAAAGGGAGATGAGAACACACTGAATAATTGGTTGTGTTTTGAAAAAGCTAAATGACGAAGGAGGTGCTTTATTAACGATGTGTGAGACATCAGCTGGCTCTAGAGAGCAATGTGACAGTGGCTTAAAGAGCTACTCGCATTCAGTTCTCTGCATCCAGTAAGAATTTTTATTGGCATTGCATCAAGGACAAAAAGCAAATTGATCTGTAAGGAGAAAAAGCAGCACATGAAGGACTATCTAAACAGGATATGGAGTACATATTTCATACTTCACATGCATATTTTCCCACTGGCCATAAATATGGACGTTCACTGAAGATTTCAAGTGAAGTTTTACAGGAGAAAAGCTGTTAATCACCAAGTTAGCTCCCCCAGAAAGGAGTGATCTGACCTAATTTGGCCTCTTTCTGGGTTAAGCGCACACATACTAAAACAAATATCTACCTGCACACCTCTTACCTTGGCCATGGAGCCTGAATATATTGATGCGTGGCAGGGTGTTTGCGCTGCACACAAATAGAAAGCAAACGATTGATTTTGTGTCTCTTGTTTGACGGAACGATGTACATTAGAGACAACTGAGATGAGAGGAAGGTTTTTAAAGAGGATGAGGAGGAAGAGGCTGCAGCTGGAAATGAAGAAAAACAACAACAACATGGGTTGTTCGTATTAGGTTAAAAATGCACCACGCAGCTAGTGAATTTGTAAAAGCAGACGCCAGCGTCGCTTTAACCGTTTTCAGTGTTTTCTCGTACAGGGAGGGCTGTGACGCTTCTGTTGGTGCAGAAGATCTTGTGTTCAAAGCTCAGCGAAGCCTTTTTTTCCCCGTTTGTTTTGCTTTCTCTGCTAAATGTACTAAATGTCCAAATCTGTGAGTACTTTCCAACCTTGCTCTGTTTTCAAATAATACTGTGTTTACACTAAAAGCAGAAAGATTAATCTTAAATAATTTCACAGTGGATGATTTGCAAACCACAAATGTCCGGCTTAAGTTGAGAAACTATCTCTTAATTATTTGTTTGATTGATATGTGGCTCCTATTAGTTGTCCTGTCTGATTTAGTAATAACATTAAGTGTTTGTTGCTTGTTTTCTTTGCCTTAATGTTATTTTATTTCCCATAGATCATAGCGATTTCTCTGCTCATTACACTACAGTTTTTAATCTGTTCAACTTTTCGTGTACAGCTCAGAAGAAATACTGAGAATGAAATCGTATTTGTCAACAGTTTTGAACTCGTCACTCCTTCACCCACCCAAGGCGTTGCACGTTTGTATTGCTTCGAGTCTAAACTTGATGCATTTCTGGTGCTGTAACCCTTGCTCCACATATGCAACACTATGCTGCCCTCCACAGTCATAAAACTTAGTCTGCACATCAGCTTCACACTCTCTGGTGATGTTTGCAGCCTCTGACCTTTGCGACACCGGATGGTCTGGGAGGCACAAGGCCAAGGAAGGAAAACACATAGATTGTTTGTTTTTATTGTATTCTGACAAACCAAATGATGACATTTGGCATCTGATTTATTAGACATTTTGTCCTCTTAGTAGTTTACGGAAACCATTTTCTTCCATAGTCTAACTTTAATTGACAGTTTCTGGCTAATATCGGTTCTCTTATAGTCACGGTCAAGACATGAACTCTTTTGCACAAGAGTGATTACAAACTATTTCATTGTTGACTCTGTTTATTTAGTAAATGGTAACATGGTGAAATCTCTAGTGTTGTAGTGTGAAGTTCTGTACATTGCAGGCCTGATACTAGCAAGGGTTTTACTGAAAACAGGTGGCTGATAATGATGGGGATGAGGAACCATAGCAACTGGCTAAGTCTATGTAGAGAGTAAACACAGATTGAAAACAATGGGACAAAGGAAAAACTAGACAGTGAGCAAAGCTAACAACTAAACACAACAAAGGGCAGGAATACATTTACCACTCAGTAACAGAAACTGAACTGGAATAACCCAAAATCAGGAAAGGTGGTGAGGGCTGGTGAGACAAACATTAAGAATGCAATTCAGCCAGACGACCCAGAGGTGATGCACAGATTTGAGGTGTGTGTCCTGGAGGCCAAGAGAACCACCAGCAGAGCAACCAAGGGCAGCTAGGGAGACAAGACCCAGCAAAAAGGGCAACCTGGAAGCCACAAGGACTAAATAAGACGATCTGGAGGGTAAACAAGGGACCAGAAGGTTCAATGAAAAAGCTAATTCGATCAAGCCACAGTTCACTGGATCTACTGAAGCAGGGTCTTGCGATCAGCGGCTGACAGACGGCAATCATACTTAATCGTCTCAGAGAACTCGGAAGGGCTCAGTAATAGACTTTGGTGGAGGTGGATCATATTTGACTCAACTCAAAGGTCACAAGAACAGCCAATGGGTCAATGGTCAGGCTGAAGGACGATGAAATGCAGCTCCTAGGAACGCAGGTCTTTTGCATGCTGCTGCTGCACACGAATGATCGTCAGAGAAAACACGCCACCATCACTTTCCGTTAGAAGTGCTTTATGCACCGGCATGCTGCAGCAGTATGTTTTAACTTCAAAGAGAATATTACAGCTGATGAAGAGAAAATCTCAAAGTCCGGCTTTTGTAATCCACGTTTCCTGAAGTAGGATTGCGGGGATTCTGTTGACACCAGTGCAGAGCTTGCTCAGGAATGGCACCAAGCAAATGTGAGTGTCTTCTACATCCAGAACAACACAGAACAGATACAAGGACAGCAAAGGGTTTGGTGGGACAATAACAGCTTAGAACTACAAAGGAGTAAGGAGATGTTCTTTTCTCCGGAGAAGTCCCTTTCTGAATGTTTGGGCAATTGTCAAGCAATAACTCTATCTTCTCTTAGACCAATGAAGAAAAGGAAAATGCTACTTCAACTCTACCTTGAGCAAAAAAACTGAATTTAAACATCTTCCAGGAGCAACTTTGGCCAATGAACCAAGAGCAATTTCAATGGTACATCCGGGACGGTACAGCACATTTTCACAAGACTGATGTGATAACTAAGTGGTTCAGGAGTAAAACCGGAGAAATTCTTAATCAATGGTTAGGAAAATACTAGGCTCTGAATCCAGTTGGGAAACTCTTTCGTTCTATTTAGCTTTATACACATACATTTTGGCAGATCATTGATGAATTTCACAATATCTCCGATGACTTTTATGCAGATGCCATTCAACTGTAGTGCTTCTTAAAAAAAACTCTTTGTTTTTTACGCTGTCTGAATTAGTTGAGTGCTTAAAAACATCCAAACTGGTTAAAAACGAACTCACATCAACAACATGTCAGACCTTTGAGAAAAGAAAGCGTGCGATCGTTGCCCCGGAGACCAAGGAGTTTCTGGAAACAGATAGGATTTCTGAACTCAGCCAACACAACCAAGCTTACACAACATAGATGTTTTTTTGTAATATATATAACTTCTTCCTGAAATTCAGTCAACATTACATGTCAAAAAGTGTTTTTATATTTGAAATAACTTCCAAACTAAGAAAGTTGGTGTCAAAGCAAGAAATTAAGACTTTTTTGGGGTTCTTATGTGTGAAAGTGTGACATAACACACTTTCACACATTCAACAACAACAAGAAGAAACTTACTTTCATTTAAGACAAAATTCTACAACAAGACTCTTCACTGGAACAAACGAAAGATATCAGTATCGTCTTAATGTCTGTGCACTGATTGCCTGTTTATTTTGGAATACATTTTTAAAACTTGACTTTGGTTTTCAGGCTAACCTCCTTCCTATATTTTTGATTTGTTAAAGCTTCATACACCAACTTGAGCCCTCAGGCCCTTTAACCAAAACCTACTCTTAGTGCTAAGAACAAGATATTAAAACGGAGGGATTGCTCTTTCCAGACTGTTGCACCTAAACTGTGGACCAAGCTGTTTTTAACACTCTCTTCCTATTCTGAAATTTCACACTGAGCCTTTCCGTCAAAAGACTTTAAATCGATCGCGCTTGATCGTGGCACCTTTCCAATCACGTTATTCTAAAGACGAGTCCTTATTATTCACGGTTGTTTAACTAGTTGGGTTTCTGGTGTTTCTGGTATTATTGATGAAAACATCGATGCTGTAAGATCTGCTGCCTGCGTCACTCACACTGGGAGATCAAAAAAGTTCAATTAAATATGAGCAATACAGGCTTACTCTTTGAAAGAGAATCTCATCGATTCTCCCCGTAGCTCAACATAAACCTGTCATTAGTATTTCTATCAGGGCAGGTGTAACAGATTGAATCTCCGGTAGCCTTGACACCAGTCCAACCAGCAGATAAGAGAGCATGCTGAGCCGTGCAAGCAGATACCAACATGTTTGACATTTTGTCAGCTATTGATTTGGAACTTAACAAAAGAGGCAGGAAATATAGTGCTGGTGAGGAATCTGACATGGAGGTTAGAGGAGAGGCCCGTTTAGCACACGGGAAGCCACATGGTGTTTAACTGTGCGCTGCGTGAGCTGTTAGTCAGCAGTGTCAACTGCTGTCAGTCTGCTGCCAGTCGAACGCAGTGTGGATATATTTTAAACTCGCTGAGAAGGACGAGGACGTAACGATGTCTCGGCCACGTTGACAGATTGACAGAACCTCCTATTCAAAACTTCTTGTTTTTTTTTTGTTTTGTTTTGTTTTTCCTGTTGGGTGGACTGATTGGGATGTTGAATAAATCCAGTCACAACGTACCAAACCACAGTTAGCTGAAATGACTAAACTGAACTGAAGTGAGGGATTTAACACCACCGCAGGAAGGATTTTAAGCCAAGTGAAGCTATTGCTCTGCCCGTGTGAGATGACATTATTTTGTTATTCATAATAAGTTCACAGAACCTCGCCTGAAAAAGTCAAATCAAAATCACAAACTGATGACTGAACATATTCACTCTTTAAAACTTTACACTTACAGCAAGTTCCTGGAGCAACAATGCAGCCCCAGACCACCACACTATCGCTACTGTTTGACGGGCGATGTGATTTATTTTTTATTCTTTATTTTTTTCTGAAATATTGTTAGTTTTATGCTAAACATTTTTTTGGTGAACAGTGGATTTGGGCTTACAACTCTCCAACAGATACCAATATGCCCCAGTCTCTTTCATCTTGACCTCCCAAAAGTTTTGGAGATGCCTAAAAAAAAGGGTCAATCACAGTTATGTTTTAAGGTACGTTTTGTTTTCTTGACTTTTTGATGTGTTTCGGTGTGACAACCTCCTCACAGCTTTAAGTCCTACTCCAACTCATTTCAGACGTCAACATCGCCAAACTAGTGTGAAGGATGTTTTTTTTTGACTGTTAAAAGAAAAGTTGGTAATTTGGCTGTGGCTGCTGCTGGAAGCAGCAACGTCTTACGGTTTCTAAATGTGTCAGTAATAAGCAGTTGGTAATTTATCCAAGCTTTCATGCTTAATTGGCATATCTGTTTCAGCAATGCCACGACATTTATTCATGTTTTGCAGAAGGGATGAGAAAGTAAGACTGTGGTGCAAATTTATTCAAGCACATCCAAAAGATTCGGAATAGCATTAAGTTCTGGGCATTCTGGACAGCAATCCACTTGTGAAAATTGTGCCTCACGTTTATTAAACCAATCGGGCTTAATTTTAGTCTGATGGATCCTGACATTGTCGATTCGGAATATGCCCATGGCAACAGAGAAGAAGAAATGCAATGATGAAATAACCTAATCCCTCAGTAATTGTCCTTTCTTCTTTGGACAAATAAACTTCCAGACTAGACCTGACAAAATCCAACAACCCCAGATCACTGAACTCCAGGTGTATAGTTCAGTAAATTGGGACCTAAATTAAGGTCTTGGTACAAACTCAAAAATTGAAAGAGGATTTCTTTTTATTTATTTCCTGTTTTTTTTTTTTTTTACTAAGACTGGAGTCTTAGACAGGTAAACTAAAAAAAACAAACAAAAAAAAAAAACAGAATGCACAGATAGAGGTGAACCTGACAAGGAATAGGCACAAACGCGCTAAAACTAGAGGTCATGTTCAGTGTCATTATCATCATTTATCTGCCATCTATTCTTGCCATCTGGATCCAATTGCTGATTGATGAATGCCAAGCAGTCAGTTTTGTTATATTTGCTGACAAAAACGCCTTCGGCTTCATCGTTACGTCTCAGTTGACAGAATATGTAAACTTTCATAGGAATACCTTTAAAGGTTCATTTCCCTCAAATGTAGCTTCTCCTCTGCTATGCCTTCTAAGATCTGTTTGTAATCTAAACATTTCGTCTGCAGCCTGCTGTGTGCAACTGTTAAACTATGGAGGAGGTCTGAATTCATGTTACCCACTCTTGCATCACTCTTGCAACTCACTGTGTTCCATAAATAATGAAGCGCGCTGGGCATGCTAATTAAAGTCAAAACAATGACACATCACTCACAATGAACATTTTGTTTTCATGTCTGCATTTGCTTCTTTTGTTTTAACCACATAAAACGTATAAAGAGCTGGGCACTTACACTGTACAACAGACAGATAACCCACTTTGTGTCTCATCGATTATTGATTTGGCAAAACATTCCCTGTTTTAGGTCAGCTAGGATTACCGAAAGGGTTTTAATTTGCTTCATGCCTGAAACATGTGGCGTTTATATGGTTTTCTTTAGATTTAAAAAGCTAGATGCACTTAGATGCCATTTGTGAAAGCACTGATTAAGATGTCACGGTTGTTTCGGAAGTATTTCACATTTGTTTCAAGTGGCTCACCTCAGGTTTGAGCAGCCAGAAAGAATAAAGGATGTTGAAATCGTCACTTCTGACAGATCCTCCTGGGCCTCCACACAGAGGAGCACAGGCAAAGTCTCTCTGGAGGAGATGGTGCAACTTGCATTGTAGCCATGATTATTTTCATAACTAAATTAATTACAGATTTGCCTAACTCAGAGTAAATTGTCACTCGCCGATCCTTCTGCTCATTTGGGTTCCACCCAATCCTTGCAACCATGAACAGCATTAAAGGTACAGTATTATGTGTCAAGTCAATTTTACACGTTACAGCCCCTTTTAGATAAATGAGGGAGTTGATGGATATTCTCCCATAGTTTTCCCCTGGGCGACATCTTACAAATGCTTACTAAATGCTTAACTAGCATGAAGAAAACATACCGATGTGGTCAAACCATAACCCTATTGGATTTATAAAAGGATTTTATATAGGTGTTGTGTTTACTGCAAAACACAGTCTGTTCTTAGTAATACAAATCTTTTGTGAGGCTAAGATCTTAAGATCTTCCAAATCTGCTTTCTTGCGTGCATATATTTTTTAAGAAGAACCGCATTTTAAAAGGATTACCTAACTCGTTTTCTAGGAGGATATTTTAACATTCAAGCAGCAATGAGGGACTGAGTGCTGATGTTGTAAATCAAAAATCGGAGAGTTTAATCCTACCTCGGGGCTTATCTTTATGAGTTCCTCGTTATGCAGAGTCACGGATTACAGACTTGTGGTACCTTTGTGCAATTTGCTACATACTTCGCAATCTTCCCTGAATAACACATATTGATCGTTTTCTTTTCCTCACTTCTCTGTGATTTTAATTGCCTCATCACCTGCTTCTCCCCGTCCACCGTCGTTTTAGCTCCTGCTTGAAGCGCTTCCTCTTTGGTAAGCCCCTGTCGTCATTAGAACTGCTGTGTTTTCCGATTATTTTTGGAGCTGCTGCGTTCAAAGAACATCCAGTCGTTTATTTTAGTTGACTCCAGTGTAGTGGTAATAATTATTTTATGAGTAGAGTCAGGTGGGGCCACCTTCAATGGTTTTTGTCACTGCAGAAAAAAAATGCTGCACGTCTTCTTCTGCTTGATGTGCAGCGGCACGATGAGGAATCTCTGTTCAGTTTGAATATTAATTAAACGAATAAAGATTAAATGCAATTGAATATTTCATTATTTTAAAAATTGACGGGTAAATCCAGATCATGACTGAACTTTTTTGAGTTAAATGACGGACGATGGAAAAGACAAGAGCAACTCTGCTATCAACGCTATTACAGCAACTGGCAACCATGAATACATAGGCACATCTAAGCTAACGCCTTATGCTTCTTTGAGCAATTATGCTCCATTTTTTGATGAAAATACAGAAGCAAAAGCAATTTTTTTGGTTTATTTTTAAAGGAAACATACACAGCTGGTTGTATATGACTGGGTGAACGGGAACATTTAATAAATTTCTTTGTGGAAGTTTGATACGGCAAAAAATAAATAAATAAATAAATGAGAAGAACTGATCTTTGTGATTTTCTTAGCGCACAAACTGAGGATCTTTCCCTCAAACAAGACAGCCCTGACACAGGATTATTTATTTTCATAACACGTTGCAGGTTTGCTGGGTCACACAAGCCACAGTTGGAGCCTGGCACCTGCAGCTTTTCATCTAACCTTGTGATTGTGGCTTTGATAAAAGCTTTTGTATTCAGCAAGGATACACGGCTCTTAATGTTGAGTCGCTGACAGCTTCGGCAGTCAGTCCTAACCCTGACAACATACAGCACTGATTTACTTTTTTTTTTCTTCAGGCATTAGACATTTAACTGATTCAAAATACATTTCTGAATAGGTCTTCCAGACAGATCATCTGCACTAGCTTTGTTTTTTTTTTTTGTGAAAATCTTTTGTTAAATAAATCACAATCTATAAATGCTTTGGTTATAGGACCAAGTTTTCAGTGTGAAGCGTTTCTTCAATTTTCCAAACTTCCTGTGGAAAACAACTTTTCTGTGGCCTTGCCCTCTCTAAGCTGCTGGTTAAAACCTCCTTTGAGGAATGGCAGCCTCTAAAATTACTCAGTGTTCTCCTGCAGACTCCTGCTGTTTTCTTCTTGAACTGAAGAGGAATATATCCTCTTTGTAATTGGACCTCAGCTCCAGTCATTTCTTCACAATAAAAGTTCAACACTTGAGACGAAATTCCAATCAGTTTATTAAACAGGGTAACAGAGGCTGGATCATGTCCAACTAATATTATCAGTGAGCCGTATGTTTTTTTTTTTCGTTTTTTTTTTTTTTTTAAGAATTTACCTTTTTTCTCCACACTTAACTCCAACTGTTTCAATTCATGAGCGTTTTGCATTTTCTAGCCATGTTAGCTATGATGTGCCTATGTGAGTCATAAAAAAATGCTTCTTCTTTTTTCATATTACAACATCAATCAATCAATCAATCAAATTTTATTTGTATAGCACATTTCAGCAGCAAGGCATTTCAAAGTGCTTTACATAATTAAAATAAAAACAGCATTTAAAAACCATAATTAAAACGTAAACAGTGAGAAAGAGAAATAAAAAGCTGTAGAACTTTAGTTGAGACGCCGTCAACTGGGACTCCAACCCTTTGGACTTTAATCAAAACGCCGTTTGACAAGGACTCTAACCTATCGGACTTTAGTCATAAACAACTCTGTTCTAAGTTCTTTTAACTTCTGCCAACATGTGTTTTCCTGTATCTGTTGCCCAGCAACCGTGTATGGGCTGAGGGTAATGTGGTAATTTTCTCAGCGTCATTTCTGTGACACTGTGATAAAAAAAGATGAGACACACTCATTCAGCTTCCATTAGCATTTAACAGGAAGGTTTATTCTTCTTCTGGGTAATGAACATACTCCATATACAATACTTCATATGCAGTACTTATCAAATTCTTAAGGTATCAAAAACTTCAGATATCACTCAGTAACTGCAATAGATAAGCCTTCAATTCAGTATATCTCAAATGGCCATAATATCCCTTTAAGCCAAACGGAAATTCCTTTAACATGCTTCTTTGTGTTATGAATTTCATTACGTGACAAAATCTACAGATGGCTTTAAGTTCTTTAAACCATATTAGTTTTTTTTTAAGTTAGTGCTTTAACTATCAAAATGAAAATATATGAATTTGCTTTTAATTATTTTAATAGCTATTTCTACTCTGCACAAATAACATATACTTTAATATTAAAGCAGTTTAGCTTTTGTAATTCTCCTTTAATGGTGTCTCTTTACTAAGCTTCACACACAGACAGCCTTACTCACTGAATATCATAACAATATGGCATTCGGTGGGTTTATTGGTTTTTACAATAACCCATGAGAAATGTCCATTTTACAAGAGACCAAAACAATGTCCTTTGTGTAAGAACCGTTTCTAACTGTTTAAAATACAGTAATTTCAAAGTGGATTCAGTAGTCCTTCAGCTGGTTATCAGCTAGCTCAACACACATAAGTCCGCTAGCATTAGCATTAATTTGTCTGCAGAAATGTGCCCCGTTTTTTACACAATACTAATCACAAATTGCATAACGTGACTCATTCGTTGACTCTCAATTCAACTGTTAAAGGTAAACAATATATATGCATCAAAATACAGAGAGAGATACAAAAAGGTTGAGACACCCACGTTGGGCTTCTATTAGCATCTAACTGGAAGGTTTATTCTTCTTCTTCTATGTGCCCAACCTTCTCTATGCCACCTACGTGACAGGTGCCCCCTAGTGGTTTTATGTGGAATCGCATCGAATAACTGAAATTACACTACAGAACTTTTTACAATGAGAAATTAAAGATAGAAAAAGAAAAATAATGTTGTGGTGCCTAGTTTTCTTCTTAGTGTTTTTTGTTTACTTATAATTCTACATATACATACCTGGGATATTCATAGGATTAATAACCATAATAATTGCAAAAAGCAGTGCAGATAAAAACATTCTTGTCCCTCACAGCCATTTGTTTGGCTACCTTACCTCACTCTGGGAAGGACCTGGTGACTGTTGGGCCAAGCAAATTGTAAATGTTTCTATGGTCCCTGCAGGGTCCGACCAGGTTCTGGCAGAGAGCTACGGAAAATCTGGAGTACACATACACAGGAGGAGTAATTATGAAACAGAACTGAAGCCAAAGCAGGATTAATAGCTTTGTGAGGTAACTTCAGGTGCAGTTCCAAATTTTTCATGTCACAGAGCAGGTTAATTTCTTACATGGATTGATCACCGTTGCACGCTGGACCCCTAACCAGACACTGTTATGGTTTCCGATATGAGATAGATCAAAATGAAACCATAGTTTCTCCACCAAGAATTCCCCTAAAAGAATGAAGAAATCTTTCCACTGTTGCCCTAATTACTGTTGTAAAATATTAATGCAATAATTTGTGAATGATAGTGAATTAGAGCCCACTTTATAGACCTGAGACCATAAATCATCCTTAACTAGTGTCACCAAAGAAAAAATGTTTGAGTAAATCTGTCATTTGCTTTCATGCTCTGCAGAATCGCTTTAGTTCGGATCCCCAGTGTGGATAAGTGATGCTTTGCTTGTTCCTGCGCTGAGGTATTCACACAGGTTAATTCTGAAACTTGAGCTCATTTCCGCGTTCTGCTGATGGACGGCACATCTTTAAAAACCGCTTCTTCTACTACTGAGCTGAAGGGTCACTGTTGAGTTGGAGTGCCCAGGGGCCAAAGATAGTGAGGGCAGTGCAACCGAGACCTGTGATTGAAAAAAATACCCGCTCTTTGTAGTTTGCTATAGCTGAGGGGGCCTCAGGTCGGGACGAACCTTTGAAAATGGGTCGTGGCTGTTGATGTGCAGCTACAGACAATATTGCCTCCCTGGACATAGAGGGTTTCTTTGCTGCGGTTAAGGTCAGGAGCCGGTCTAGGCAGAAAAAGGAAAATGTCTTCTTCTTTTATGCGATGGCTGACTGACGGGTAAAATAGCAACAATATTGTCCCCTGTGACGATTTCAAAGTAGCAGAACCCAACTTGCAGGGATACTGTTAAAGTTAAGAGACTGCTATATGGGCTTGTGTCCAAGATTGAAAAAGTCCTGCAATATTTGGTAGATCTTTACTGTACTTGTCCTTATTTCAAGTTCTGGCTCACTTCTGGAATCTGTCGCAACCAAAACGAAGTCAGGTTATTTAATCTCTGAATGTAGAGGTTGTAAAATGTTGTTTTAATTGATGGGAGGCCACACTTAGGGTGACATTTTTGACAAGTTTGAGAGATTGTTCCTTCATTGTTGACTTATTGGTCTTATTCTTAATACACAGAAACATGCTTACTGCCAACCTGCAACTATGGCAGAGCAGTGGATATGGAGGTTTGTATTAAACATTTGTCAAAAATTTTTGCAATTTGGCATTATGAAAATAGTTGGAATTTATTTTAGAGTTTAACCTTCTGTGTAAGTTAGGCAACATAGCTGACCAGGAGATTACTTCAAAAAAAGGCATGTTTGTTGCTTTCGATAGACTGCAAAGGCAGCATAGACTTTGATGCAAACATTTAAATTGTCATGTCATTATTACGTATTTTCCAAGTACTGTTTCTTGCATCTTTTCAAATGTGGATGCATAAATGTCCCAGCCCTACCACCTTCACAGTATATATTTTTTTTGCATCTAACAAAAAAAAAAAAAAAAAAAAAATGGATTTAGTCGATCTTCCACTCGGTTTTCTTATGACCTTGATGAATACAAAACCCTACCTCACATTTTGCACAATATGACCATGTTATGAGGTACTAAAGTTGAATGACATGATAAAAATGTTCTCATTCGCACATTCTTAGCTTTCAAAGACTAATTTGGACAGTCCCAGTGGACTCAGAAAAGAAAAAGAGAGAAGAGAGTGAAAAGGAGATCAGAGAATACAGGTCAGAAGTTACAGTACGGGAGGGATTTTCACAGACAAGCAGAAATACTAACCGAAAACTCGTACCTACAATTGTGCTTCCATTTCACTCAGTAGTTAATTAACTTATTAAAAGGTTTACAAAGGCATCGCATCATCCGCTGGGCTTTCACAAACTGCTTGAAGGCAAATTTCTGAATTTAGATATCATTTTTAACTTAGCAAATAGAAATAAATGTGGTAACCCTTATCACCAGTGCATATATTACTGGATTGGACAGCTCGAGCATTCTTGTTGTCTAGTTGCCATGGTGTTGGCAATTAATAGCAAAACATTGCTTCCCTTTTTCATATTTTTTGCATGAACATGTCAGATTCCTGACCGCTGATATTCCCCACTGGATGCGTAGAAATGACATGCATGTCACATGAATTTCCAAACTGACCTAAAACACGACATGCTCAGTGTGGTTTCAACATGTAGAGTATTGGACCTGTTAACAGTTCCTGCCTTGAAAAAGTCAAGTTTTTTTTGTGTATTGTTTTTAGAGCGTTCTAGCTCCGGACAGAGGGCTTACAGAGCCATAAATTGTACACACACTGGAGGCAGTTCCTCTTTTGAATATACCCCTCAGCTACACTGTTATTCGTGTTTACAGAAAATACCCAACAGTAGTTTTCTATTTAAGGCTGCTTACTCCAGAATGTTTTCAGGTGCATTGGTTATGGACGCCGCTACAATGAAGTGTTGTGGCACTAAACAATCGTAAAATGGTTAAACCCGTGAAACATCCCTAAATAATAAAATGTTTTGTCATGGAAATTGTTGTTGGGAGATGAAAAGTATCTCATGCCATGTTGACCGGAATGAAACTGCTATTTGCTTCATTCAGATCTTTCTAATCTGTTTGAAAGTGCTACCAATTTTCTCTAAAACCATAAGTGACAGGATAATTTAGGGACTTCACATTTCCGTGTGCATTCATCTTTTTTTTTTTTTTTGTCTCGTGAACACTTTGCTCATGGATGAAGTGCTTAGAGAGACTCTGACAATGCAGCATGGTTTTTGATTCCTTTATCTTGCCAAAAAGTGAGACTAAGTGCTTTCAGTTATAACAATGGTATTTTTTTTTCTCTTGATGTGTTTTTTTCTTCTTTCTTTCTTTTTCAAGGTTCACCAAACGTTAACCAGAAGGAGTAGTCGCTTAAATGTTATATTTATTATTTCTTTTAAGCTGGATGCCATAAACTCTGTTTGCATCTGCTCCAGTCAGTGAGAAATTATGAAACAGAAAGTTTTGTAAATATATTTAAGAAGCTTGTAAGAGTTTTTACAAGCATCACAATTTCGCTTGGAAGATGTAGTTGCTAAAATTGTGGAAGCATTTTGCTTGGTTGAAGAAGAACATAATACACTGTTGTTTAGATTTTTTTTTTTTTATTTTCCATACAATCCACTACAGATGAATAGTGGATCATCTGGCCTTTCTATTCATGAAATATAGCCCCCTTTTTTTTTTTTTATTTTTTTTTTTAAGTTTTGAAACCAAACCGCCTCAGGGTCTGTGCTGAGCTTGGAAGAAATTTAAATGGGTTGCATGCATAATAAGCACCAAACAAGTTTGTGAAATTTCAAAGTTGCTAATTTACTATGTCTCCTCAGTCCCTTGGCTACTCTTGATTGCTGAATTATTCATTCCATGCCGTTCAGGTTGTCCTCCTCTTGATAGTCATCAGGGCATTCCTGAGTGAACAGCTGGATTTTCTTGCTGGAGTCACAGAAAACCCATTGTGCATGTGTGTGTGTGTGTGTGTGTGTGTGTGTCTTTACATACTACATATCAACTTGGAATAATGTTCGCAGATATTGCAGGTATATGAATGAAAACTTTTCTTAATTTATGGTGAGAATATTTCTTTGGTTTTTACAAATGAAAGTGAATCTGCAAATAAATCGGATCTGATAGGATATATTTACCAGGATATGCTCTTCCTTCTACCTATTTTTTATTATTCCTAGTAGTAGATTGCAGTACAAACTATAGAAAATGACAATAGCACGAACTCAGGCAGAAGTCAGTATCTTTTGCAGGGCTGTAGACGGATGAAATGGGGAAGACTTCAAGACATCGCCATATGTCTATAGAGATGGTAGTCAGTTTGTGGCAAATAGCCTTTGGACCTGTTACCAATACTGTCCATGTCTCACACACACACACAGGCATGCACACGGTTACGGACAGCAATACATACTAATGCTTTCAGGGAAGGGGTCCAAAACTTTAAGCCGTTTAGGTTTTTGATTTCCTGTAGGGTCAGCACGCCTGGGCCTCCAAACATTTGATGATGAATGACCATCCACTCACATAAAATGGGATTTCTGTTTTTTTTTTTTTTTCCTTCAACGAAATGCGGTAACTGGATCATTTTTCAAAAACTAGTTGAATGAACAGAAGTTTGCTTCTGGAGGGCTGGAAAGGAGTTTCATATAACCTCAGCCTCTTTCCCAGGCGATCTGTCTCTGTAGGTACGACATTAGTTCACCCCTTAACTTTATAAGTATTTTATGGCTGAGTGATTCTTAGTTAAGATCCCTAACAAACACAATGAAACGTTTGAATGGAAGTTGTGATTTAAAAATCTTAACTGTCACAAAGGACAGTGGAGTCTTCATAGAACCGTTGTCTAACGTGTAAGCCTTTCGTGGGTGACAGTCAAGGAAGGGAAAATTAATCACAAAGCATTCAGTGGACATAAAATAAAACTTTGAAATAAATCCATATGTGGCTCTAACTCAGAGGTCAACAGCCCAGATCTGGACCCAAAAGTAACCACTTCTGGACCCTGACCGGTAAGATTTCAATGCAGCAATTGAGTTTTAAACTGTACACTTCTAGCATGTTTACAGTTGTTTACTTTGAGTTACTCCTGCCTTTAAACTATAGTAGATAACCTTTACAAAAATGTATTTTTTATTATTATTTGTTAAATCTGATGCCATGTTCTGACAGTATAATATGAGAAAGAGAATCTTTCTTATAAAAAAAATTAGCTCCTCTGTATTTATTGGACGACAAATGGGAAGATACGTTCAGAAACAATCAATCGGAGTCAGAATAACTGTTGTAGATTTACAAAGGAGCGTCACATTAAGACATTGATTTTTTTTTTTTTCTTTACACAATTTTACACTCCAACCTGGAAGAAATTGCCAAACCCCACAGCAAACAAAATAAGTAATAATAAAAATAAATAAATAAAACTCAGTTTTCACCAATCCTTCGGGCGAATATTTTGTGCAGCCTCCTTTTGCAACACTTACATCAGCTCATTTGGTTCAAACAGCCTGTGGCAGACCGTATCTCACTGAGCTTTATGACCATCACCACAAAAGAACCGGCCCGGTTCCTTCCGGCTGTGTAGGTTCCACTGCTGCTCGATAATTTCTTCCTGATGCCACAGATTCTTTATCAGACTTTAGTCTGAACTTTGACTTATAGAAGTATAGAGACAGTGCATCCAGAAAGTATCTTTTTATCATTTTACTATGTCACATCCTTCATTCAAAATGCATTAAATGAGTTTTCCTTAAAATTCAATGCACAAATACCTCCATATGACAATGTGGTAAATTAATGAGTAAAAAAAACAAAACAAAAAACAAAAAAAACAATGGAAACTCAAACAAGACATAATAACGATGATTTTTCTTTTCTTGACTGAGATGTTTTGGTCACAGTGTACTTGCCATACTCTAGGTAAATGTAGAGGCTTCTAGAGCTACACTTGTCAGTATGATAAAGTCTTTTTGATTCTTGCCAAATGGTCACCTTGCAAACAGCGATATATTAAAATTGAAACAACAAACTTGAAAATGGCTTATATGCTTTCATAACGTAAACTAACCATATCCTCTCTGTTTTTAAATCGCTTTAAAACAATAAAATATCCCGTTGTGTTGGTGGGAGTGGAACATTCCCTATTGATACGCTCCCAGCTGCTACTCTGAGAAAAAATAAACATCCCATAATATGTATTATTAGATCTAATCTTCTTGACGTATTAGTAACTGTAGTCTAGCCAGCAGTCATTTTTTTGAACTGTTTTCAGCATTGTTTGATAAAGTTGAAACTGCAACTTTCTCAAATTCTAGAGACATTTGTAGCATTGGGATTTTAAGCCAGTTCAATTCAATCCATTCAGTTTATTTGTATTAACTCAATTTACATAAGGAGTCTATAGCAGAACACCAAGAAAGCCTTCATCAGCCCAAACTCCAAGCTTTAAAAATAGGATTTCTAACAACTCTTCCTCGCTCTTCAAAGTTAACTTTAAAAATGGAGAAATCTATGACTACGAGTGTGTTAAGATTAGACAAACCTTGATCATTTAGAGCTGAGAGTCATTTACACCACTTTCAGAGTATTTTACATGTCAGAACATAAAATTGTCTGACGTTTGCCCGGTTAAATCTAAAGAAAAAAAAAAAAGATTAACGGCTCCCTTTGGGCCTGGGGCCAGTACCTATTTCACAAAACGAGCCATAAATACCTTGGTGTCTGGCTTACAACTGATAGAGGGATGGAATGGGTGACTGATAGGCAGAGTGAGGCCTCTTCTGCGGTAATGGAGGTGCTGCTCCTGTCCGTTGTTGAAAAATTACCTAAATTAATGTGCAACGCTTCTGACTTATCAATCCATCTATATTTTGACCGCAACACATGATTACACAATATGGATGATCAGCAAACACAGATGATGTAGCAGTGTCTTTCCCATCAGTTTTTCCCATCTCCATTTATTCCGAAAAAAAAAAAAAAAAAAAATATATATATATATATATATATATATATATATATATATAAATCTCCACTCAGCTCCACACTTGTTGATGTTTATAGTGATTACTTTCTGCAAACTTGCAAGGTGATGGTGGCAAACATGATTTCCGAGGAAGAGGCATTGCTTGAATAACTATTAGAAGTTCAGCATGCATCATCTAAAACTGGGACCAAAGGTCTGGAGCTTATAATGGACAACAATTCTGCACGGCGCTGTGTGTGTTAGAGCGACGCTCATGCGGCGGGGCTCTATTTGTGGTATTTTCGGTGTGTTCATCCACAGCAAATAAAACATGTGGACAAAAGATTTGATGCTGTCTATTTGGTAACGGAGACAAAAACATAAAACTTAACGTGATCTTTTTCTCTCTTTTTTATTTTCTGAAACGAGTGCCTCGGCTTCCCACTTAGTTCCACTTTCCTGCCTCTTTTTTGCTGTTGCTTTTACTGACAGTTCTATTTAGGAAGTTGCAGTCCAGGGGAAAAGGGGTTACTCTATAGATGCTGCTCCGCGGTAGACTCTTAAACTACAAATCTAGACCAAGAAGTCCAAAAGCTAATTTCAAAGAACAAAACATGTCAACATTTTTGTCTCCCTCCTGAGATTAGAGAGTGTTTATTAGCCACCTTTGGGTCAAATGAATACAGAAGTAATAACATAAGGGCAAAATGTCTCGGAGTTGGAATGATTTTCACAAGGTCGGGAAACAAACACGAGGAGCCCACGGCCTCCACCCCAATTCACCAACTTTCTGGTTATCTTTAGCTCCTTGGATTGATGAGTTTTCTTCAGCCTGCTCAACCAAGTGTAAAATCCCTTGTAATACATTCCATTTTTAATTTGGGTCACAACCAGATGCTGCATACCAATGCCACTTTCACAAAGCTTCTCCAAACTTGGTCCTTTTTTTTTTCCTATTCCGCAGCATAAATCTACAAACAATCCCTCTCCTTGGCTGACATGAGCTTAGATTGCTCTAACCAGTCATTTTTTCTGTGCCCGTGTTTGTGTCTGTGTGTGTCACTACATTGTACATGTTCCTGTTTTTTTTTTTTTTTAATTAAAACTCTAGAATAAAAAAAACCAACTCTTTTTTTACTTTTGGTTTTTCATTTAAATATTTTTGAAGACTTCATTCTCTTTTTTTTTGTGGCTCAGGCAACGAGACAAGTGAAGTCATCAAAACACTAACTGATATGAAAGATGTTCATAATTTTTCATTATTCATTTTAAATATACTACTGGAAAAAACAAAAACATAGCTTAATAAAGCTATGTTTGTTTACTTTGATATTTTGTTTTGTATGTTCTGAACTGGGTGGTCGTGGACAATCAAAGAAGTTAGTTATTGTAAAGACCTGTAAAATTAAAACTTTTTTTTTTAAATCAGATATTATAGACAGTAACAACTGCAAAAGGCCAGCTAAAACCTGCTCCACTATTTACACCAATTAAGACAAGAAAGTTAGGGAACAAAGTAACGAGTTAGTATTTGAAATTTATTTGGTTTTCAAATGTACTTATCTAAGTTTTCTGTATTTTTTCACCACCTAAGCTTTTGGAAAGGCTCACTCATATCCAGGGATTTAGTCGCAAGTAGCAACATGTATGTGTCCATAAAAAAAATAAAAAAAATGAACAAGTGTGTTTGAGGTTTGTAATCGTAACTGTGAGAAGAAGCGATATGCATTTAAATCCCTGGTAGTGTTTCACAAATCCATTCGGAGCACATGCAGAATTGCCTAGTCATCAGAATTTGTCGCCAGGGGGGATTTGAAGCATAGCCAAACTTTTGAACCTGCAGTTTTACATTTAGTGTGAATAATTTTAGTATATTTGTATAAAATAAAAAGGTTAACCAATAGCATATTGAAAGGTGTAATTATGCCACTAACTAATGGGGTCCAACAGGAGCTTCCCTCACTCTTTCCTCATCTGTTCCCCATGTTGCACTCTGTTCATTACTAGAAGTCTTTCTGAAGCACTTTGGAATCAATCATATTGGCAGAACAATTATTGTGCTGAAGCATGCCACCCCACTGGCCATCACCGCGCCTTAAAGCTACAGCAGAAATACAGATGCAGTCACACAACCCACTCAAAGTAATTCACATAATTAATTATCCTCAGCCTGACATGATGATATCTGACCTCAGTTCTCCTGTACATCAGTAAATATCTGCCTGTGTTTAGGAACTTGTGAACGTTTGTGTACATCAGTAAGCTGTTGTCTTATCTTATTTCAGAAGTTGTTTTTTTGTTTGTTTCAAAATAACATGTGCCTTCAATATTCATTGTTATATACTTGCCAGCAATTCATAGGGCATGAAATGCCCTATGAACCACCTGACTATGAATAGTCAGATGGACCTTGGTACATATTCGTCTGATCCAGAGCTACCAACGAACAGAACCTGAACAAATTACAAGATCAGACCTATATACTGCCTCCAAAGTATCCCATCAGCATCACCTAACCATACTTGTGACTGTTGTGCAGCTTTTACATCAGCTCTGTCCCTCAAGTCAATCGAGGCATTTTAATAACAAAACTCATTATACATAACTTCCTCCGTAGCATGCCATTTGGTATATTTCTTAACATTGACTTGGCCAAAAGACAAAAATATATTACTTTTTTTTTTAATGTCTAAATAACACTATGAGATTTTCTCTGGCCAAATAAAGTAGCAGAGAAGCTAAATCTCGCTTCAACAACAATGAGGGATGTTTGCCGATTCCTGTACACAACAACAACAACAAGGGATATTCTCCGAGGATCTTTCCTTCCCTTTTAAAACCTGCAAGTGATTTAGCTCGCTCTCGGACCTGTCATTGAGCTGAGATGCATAAAGAGACTTCATGCTGGCAAGCAGATGGAACAGAAGCGGGGGAAAAACGTAATGCTTTTGCTCAAGATAAAGCAAGTTAACAAAAAAGGAAAAGAGAGGGGAAAAAGTTTTTTTTTATTTCTTTAAAACACAATTTCAGTTAATATCAGCAATAGATGTCAAAGCGATACTAGTACTTCATTTTGTTAACTTAAACTAATTACTAAAATAAATGAATCTGCATGAACACTGTTACTGCCAATCATTTAACCCTGGGTTGTTTTGGGCCTAAAACCAGTTGAGCTTTCTATCAATTAATGTACTTAATAATATTTATATATATATATATATATATATATATATATATATATATATATATATACATACACACCACCAGGTAGATGTTGTTTTTTATTTGAGTAAGTCAAATCAGATAAATGCAATCAATATTCCAACTTTATTGACATTGCGAATTATGACTAAGGAAAATCCAAATAAGTATTTAGGACCAAACATTGATGGCACATTGAATGCCCCAGTGGTCACTGGGGGAGAGGTGGGGATCACTCTGGGTAGGTCATTCGACAGGTCATTAGTCCGTCCCAGAGTAACTTGAATGGACACAGGACAGACAACCATGCACACAATCACACTTACTGACAATTTAGAGTCAAATCAACTTAACAGCCATGGTTTTTTTTGTTTTTTGTTTTTTAAACTGGGGGAGGGAGAAGCCAAAGGGATCCCACCTATACGTAGGGAAAACTCCGGCAAACTCAGGCCGGAATGTAAAGTCATGGCGTTCTCGAATTTATTGTGGATAGTCTCTAATCCCCTCTTGTGAGAATAATATATATACAGGGTCAAATTAATCTATGCATACACCCGTGTTAATATTCAATTAAATGTTTCCCAACAGAGCGCCTTGACTACACAGTATTTGTTTAGCTTGTCCTTCAGAAGTCTCAAGGACAAGCTGGAAGTGTGGAAGCGTGAGTCCACAGTCTGAAGACCCAGAGCTTTGAATCCCAAAAGATAAGAGAGCAGGATGGGGGGGCTGCAGGGTATGATGCACGCACAAATCCTGTTTACCCTGTGCACTGCAAACTTCATCATCAATTTTGCCACACTGCCACTTCCATTTTTTCTTTTTTTTTTTTTACTTTTTTCTGAAGACACTTCCATTGTCGGCTTTTTCACAGATGAGGGCCACACGCGGTACAGACTGTGGAAACAGGATTTTGTGGACCACTGCCAGCAGAACCATCTACAGATTATTTGCGGGGAAAACTCCAGAGCTAATGGGGGACTTCTGCAGGCACAGACACACTGCAATGTCACCGAGGAACATCCCAGAGAAAGGGCAACAACTCCTATAAGAAAGTGGGTGTTCCTGCGAACGACAAACTAGACCCGAAGTAAGTAGAACAGACTCTACCTACTGAGAAGATAAGGGTCTTTTAGGATGCAGAGGCCTGAACAACCTTTTTTTTTTCAGTTATCTTTTTTTTTTTTTGACTCACAGGTCAGACTATCATTTTTTTATGCTATGGTTTGCTGGAGGGGAAAGAAAAAAAAACATAACTTCCAACAGCCAAGAGGAAACAGCCGGATAATTTGATCAAAGAAGGTCACCTCCGTCCTGAGATGCCCCCTCAGTTCACAGGAGGTAACCAAACTAATATCATCCGTAGCCAATTTCTCTCACGGTTACGGCATCAGAACATGATGACTGGATGATGTCGTGGATAGGCTTTAACATGCACTCAGGGCTAAAGCAGAGAAGCATCTGTGACACCAAATACATCTCCCTTCTGGAGAACTTAGTATTTGTTCATTTTTCTCATAGATTCAACAACAAACAGAACATAAATGGTAATAAAATAAATGACATAGTGATATGGATATTATCCATCTAACACTCTGCACCATTAGCTTGACATCAACTTTCTTTGCAATTATTAAAAAAATTCAGATAGCATATGTGCTGCTCTTTCCTCTCCGTCTCTTTATTTGCTTTGTGTGTGTGCGCGCGCGCGTGTGCGTGCATGTGTCCGTGCAACCCCATTATCAGAACAACAATGAGTATTGAAGAAGGCCTGTTCAAAGGCCAGTGCAGACTGACCTCTGACTCCACTTGATTGTTTTCAGGTCTGTGGGCTCTGCCGGATCTCTCGTGCTCCCTCTCAGCTGCTGCTGTCGTCAAATTGTTATCGCAGCAGCGCCGACAATGAGGTGTCCTCAAGGCTGATTTGATAGGTAGCCGGTCGCCTCACCTCGCCTCGCCTCCCCACCGCACATCCACCTCCAGAGTATCGAAAGGGAGGAAAATAGTAATTGCATCTGATATTGCATAGATGGAAGTGTGTGTTCTCTTCAGCGCCGTCCTTTTATTTCTACAGGAGATTTCGGTTTTGTTGCACAAGGCTACGTTGCTTTCTTCATGTCTTATAGAGCAGGCGACATGTGGCTACTAGCTCCCCTAATAAAACTGTGATTAAGCCACATTGACAAATTTCTTTTGGCACCTGAAGTAAACTTTTTTGTTTCCCCCCATCACCAATTTATTGATTAATCAGCAAAATTGCATTTTAATTTTCATTCCCTCTACATTTTTTTTGTTCTACACTGATCTTATAACCTATTAATGTTTAAATTTGGTCTACCACATTTTAATGTAATAACAGCACATGTAAATCTGTAATCTGAGGAAAATGGGCACTGAGGGATTATTAAAATGTCTTCCGCTTTTTAAACAGAAATTTACATGTCACGCTTAACATGCATGTTACAGAGCAGACGGATCCGGTTGATTGCTCTTAGCTGAGGTCGTTTTCAGAACTAAAGAGCATCTTTCGACGTAATTCCAGTTTCAGACATTCAAGGAAATACAGTTTATTGTTTAAAAACTATCTTGGTGTGTGTAATTAGTGCAGCAGAGTAAGGCACAGCGTGGTTAAAAACAACTAAGTTATTTTCACACATTACGGCGTAAGCTTCCGCTTCAACAACAGCATGTCGAGCTTTCCAGCAGCAGCGATGACCATAAAAAAAAAAGAAAAAAAGAACCTCAAATAGATTCTGCTTGAAATTTGCAATACAATTTATAGCAGTCTGTCAGACAAATTGATTATTAAAATAATTTTGTACTGTGTGTGTCTTTGTATTGCTGAAGGTGTAATGAGTTCTGTAGACACGCACCAGTTCGGTTACACCATTAAGAGGGTATAGCCTTAACCTATTGTTTGGGTTTCACTGAAAAACCTATTTGTTTTACAATACAGTCTGATTAAATTTTCTAAAAAA
>NW_006800272.1:531644-583432 GCF_000485575.1 Poecilia formosa
ATTGTATGGAGATGATCTTGAGTTACACTGACAAAGGGTTCTACAGGGACGTGAGCAAATCCTGTTATAATTCCACAAATAGTGGAGTAGTTAAAGCTCGTTTCAATGCACAAAGTTATATGCAGCTTTAAGCACAAAAGACGCCGACTGAGCCTCTTTTTTGTCAGCGGTTAGAATGTTAATATTCACATGGTACAGTACTTGCTGTTCTGCGGGGGAGAACAGATTGGGAATACTTCTTTAAGCCTTCTCAGAACAGCTGCACCTAACACACAGTGGGACCTTTCTCTGTGGAAGCCCTGCTGCTTCTTTACTGGAAGTAAGAAATGTGCAAAACAGAGAACATGCCTGTCTGGCAGGAACAAACTAAGGCAGATCTGACAAATAAAGAGAACAAAAACAAAAAAGCCCAACAACAACGAGACGGCACGAGGTGGTTTACGGCAAGAAATGTGCAGAAAGTAAATGGCAAGCAGACTTTAATAGAGCAATACACATATCTGTCTTCATTTTCCTAAGGAGCATTTCCTTCTAACTAGACAAATATGAATAGTCTTTTAACGTAAAAGGATTTGTTGATATCTGTCGAAATCTCAGGCGAGCGCATTACGACGCAAGTCAAGATTTGCATGTGTATCGGCACAGGAAGCTCCCGAGCTTCGGTCTGTGAGATCTCCACGTTCTCTCACACACATGTTGAAGGTTTCAGTGGTCTACGCCCCCTGAAAGCAGCACGCCTTGGGCTACACTAGCTGAAGAAATCCCTCCTCAGTCCCCGAAGAGGGAAAAAGAAGAAAAAGAAGAAGAAAAAAAATCACTTACCTCTAGGCTCCAGAGAAAACAGAAACTTGCCAGACTTAGCACCTATTTTATATTTCTATCCACTTTTATAACAGAACGTTGTTAACTATGTTTCAATCTCATCACTGAAAACTGGATGCTTCAGCGATATGGAAAACTGAGTGACGAATTGCAAAACCACAACAGATCAATTGACTGGTGACCTATCCAAAGAGACAAATTAAGCTACATTTGTAGGGGGAAAATGTAAAATGTAGAGAATAATACTGGGCAAGTATTTACAGCATTTCAAGCTTCATTTTAATATTTAAGAAATAGAAGTAAATTTTGTTCTAATTCCATGAAGGATTCACAACAAAGCAGCCCCAGATTGATTTGGGTAGCTTTCACCTCCCCCCCTCCTCCGCATTTCAACAATTAAATCATTTAACAACTGCCTTTTGTAGTTACTCAGATTATTTTTTATAAGGCAAATACCCAGTCTACTTTCAACTCCCACATTAAAATCTTTTGTTTCGACCTATATCTGGATGCAATGATTTAACCTAAGATTCTGCTTTGGGTCGAGAGATGAGCAGTCTATACAAACACACACGCATGCTGCTTGGACCTTACGAAGAATTGTGAGGCTGTATTGTTACGACTACAGCACAAGCTGGAAAACTGTTACTAAAGTCTCAGGCAGTAGCTGTATCGTAATACAGTGATTTTTTTTTCTTCAGGTAAACAAGAACGATAGAAGGAAAAAGGGGAAAAAAAGTAAAGTGTTTTCTCAACTATGTTTCTTCAAAACCTACTGTATGTCCTTGTTGTTTTCATCTTTAGCTGCTGATGTGTGTTTGCACAGACAGTGTGGTCACATCCTACACACACGTGCATCTCTCTGCATAAGAAAAGCTGAACGGGCACCGAAAGTTAGCATGCTAGCTGTAACGCTCAAACACAATTCATCTGGTAATGTGTTTGTGTCATCCATATCAAATACAAAATAAACCAATTCTAACAGACTTCCACAGAGAGTTAGAAGATGATGTCTGACACCAGCGAGACGATATCATTGTCCACTCCGCTCACTGAAACTGGTCGCCCTGAAAGGCTACTGAGAGCGAAAGAACCAATAACTCCAAACAAACCCAGAATAATGTTTGCAAATCAAACCGAGGACATACTTTATTGACAGTACAGCCTGTGTTTTGATGAAACCAATATTGACGTGTAATGCCACAACGAGCATGAATTGAAAATGAAATACGCCGATGGCAATATCATGTTGCTGAGGGGTTTCGCCGTAGGAGGTGCCGGACCGCTCAACAGAGCAAATGACATCACGAGGAACGGACAGCGTGTGGAAATACTGAGGGAACGACTCACTACTGTTAGAACCCTTGTTATTATACGACCTTCCAACGTAATCTATGTAGAGTCACTGAATGAGGATCTGTGCTTTGCAAGAACCAGTGCATCTTAAAGCAAGAGACGGCGCAAGGCCAGAACATAAGTGATTATTGTCGCGCTAAACCGAGTCGGTTCGGGACAAGTCTCGTCGGATCTATTAACCTCAGATATTAAAGTTAGTGCAAGGCTCATTAACGTTCTCTGGCAGCAACCAGGGAGGATGTTTGAAAGTAACTCGTCTATATTCTTACAGTGAGTTTAACCGAGTAAAAATATTATTTTCAAAGAGTTCATCAGGGCCAAACAAAGGAGCACTTATTGCCTAGAATAAAGTAGAACAGGAATACTTTATCTGCGTAGCCATGGGCGACATTAAATTGATCATGAAGCCTGAAATTCTTATATTTGCAGGCACTTAAAGATTACGACAACATAAAGTAAAATCAAACACGAATGGAAGTGTCAGGGTTAAGCGACCCGCTAAATTTTGCAATCCTGCAACGCAGTGAGATGAGCTTCTCATCAGTGCAGCTGTGAGGAGTTTTTTCTTTATTTTCAGTGCTTGAACATAACTTCCCTCCTCTGCAGCTCCGTCTCCGTTCTGAGACGGTGCGGCCTCCTGCCTTTGACAGAAGTGTCCACTTTTACCCTTTTTGTCCAGGCGCCTACTATAATGGACTGTCAATGCAGATGATGTCAAAGAACAGAGTATTTTCAGCGAGTGCGTGAAACAAGAAACATGCATATTGTGTCTCAGGAAGAAGTGACAAATGTGTCCCTTACTGGGAACGCACAATGTTTATTTTTGGCAGACCTTTCCAGTTTGATCGAGCGGTACCACACTCAGGTTTTTGTTGGACCATCAGACGGTGTTAGCTCTCCTGAAGTCCTTCCCCGAGCTCCATGGATTTTGTGTTGTAAAGATGGAGTGGTCAAAGCCCCTAGACATGCTCACTTGTGATCCCTGTAAAGAGACGGTCTTAAAAACTGAACATCTTCAAGGCAAGAAAGGGTCTGAAGAATCGAGTGTCCGCGCGGTGACTAGTCAACACATAACATTCATGTTCATTCACTTGTTGTTTCCAATCACTCAAAGGCTGGCCAACAACTAGAGTAAGCGCCGTTCCCAGTTGGGCAGCAAGTCCAACAGAATTATCCTTCTGAGGTCCATCAAGCTCCGCTGCTGTTTAATGAGCACACACGCGCAGCGTCGAGCCGTCCTGATTAACTCCCACTCACACAGCGGCAGCTTTGCTCCCAGAGCCTGCTTCTATCAGACTTAAAATGGCTTCATGATCTACAGATCCTGCGGCGTTTTAACAAAAACACTGAAAACATGACACTTTACAGGTTTAAATCCCTAAACGATTACTTAGACGAGAACGTGACTCCTTCAGTCCCCGGCAGTGGTCCACACTTTGGCTATTCCATCTAACAATCACTTCCACAAGACTTAACTGATTGTATTAATACGTTTTCAAAGTCCTACACACTTCTACACACCTTTTTTTTTATTTGGTTCCTGTGGTGGAAACGTATCAGGAAGGAAACGCTAACCTAGAAAACTGCCATGGCTTCTGGAGGGAAAACAAAGATGAAACCACATTTCTCTAACCTGACTCTCAATCTTGTAGATGATATGAGTCTTGGTTAACCCCTTCCTTAATTTGTTGTCTTGGATTGCTAAATTCACTCTTTTTGGCAAAATAGCCATTTGACAAGGTACATATCTTATATTTGTATAGAAAAAGCACTTAAATGTAGAACGGGTTTCATTTAGAGTTCAGTGCTAGGAGCAATTCTTACTATCATCTTTACAATACTAAATATGTTGCATTAAATTGCTAAACAGCAAGGGAATCTCATAAGAGCAGTAAAAAAAAAAACACCAAAAAAAAACACCACTGTACATATTTGATTGAAACGCTACATAGCAAAAATAGGCATTGAGAAGTATCTTAAACAACTCTAGTTTATGAGAAGTTTTTATATATGTACAGTTTAAAACATTATGAACGAGCAATCCAATTTATATTAAAAACAATCAATTGAGTCATGAATGAGAAGCCAGTGGAGTGAGTCCAGAACCAAAGTTTAATGGTTCCCTTTAGTAGATATCCGAACACATTTAAACACGTTTTGGAAACACCCTCAAGATTTTATTATCAAACCACAGAAGTATCTAAACATTGGGGGGGGGGAAACAATAAAAAATGCTTTCCAGTTCAAAGTTAGTTAGGTGTCCATGTCAAATGGTTGGAGGTCAGCAAAGAACATTAAGCTGAGTTGTATTGTATTATAATGTGTGTTTTTTATGATAACGGTTCCAATAATCACCTTGACCTGGGGTCAATTCACCCTCTCAATGAATAGGGTTTGGTTTGGTTCGTTTTGTTTTCTTTAGATCCCAAAAAGCAGCATCCATTGGCTTCGGTCACAAATTATTTCACTTCAGTCTCTCTACATAAACCAATCACTGCTAACCTCCCAGCAGCAGTATGTCCTCGTGTGCCCAAATTGAATTTACCCCCATATCAGATATTCTCAGTCAATAAAAAAATGTTCTCCCTCCCCCCTTCGGCTCGCCGAGGTTGTTTTTTTAACGACGGGGTTAAATTGTTCGAGCCACAATTAGGAGAAAGTAATTTCCCTGGCGTGCATCTCTCTTCGCCCCTTCTCTTGTTTTTGCAGTCGGATTCACCCTCTCCATGGCTCCTTTGGCCAGTAAATGGAACAAGTAGAAGGGGGAGAAATAGTCTTTTTCTATTTCATACAGATAAATCTCATTTTGTGATGCTAGTCATAGAATCCAATCTCCTTTAGGCCCCCACAGCAAATAATAGACAGACTGAGAGGCGGAAGCCATTTTCCAGTTCCTGTACAAGACGGGCCTGATGTATTCAAAGTGATTCAAATTGCATGCTTGTACGTTTCTGTTACTGTTTTCATTCATTTTTTTAGAGGCGGGGGGTTTGGGCTTGGGTCTTTGTGACTCACTGCCGATATGTGGGGTGTGGATGGACTTATTTAGCCCTTACATACGTTTCTCCCTCAGTCATCCAGAGGTCTGCTAAGCTGGGTCACCAAGACTGAAATAAAGTTAAAAAATAAATAAATAAATGAAATTGAACTTTTAGTTCAATTGGACATAACGAAAGAAATTTCTTTCTCAACGGTGTGAAAAACCTCCAAAATGAATTCAGCTAGTTAAGCAGTCCTAAGTCTTATATAAGCCCACAGACACTGTGGGCTTTGCGAAGCCATGATTGTGGCAGCAGCTAGTTTATCTGCAGAGGGCTTCCACGCAACTGATGAACGTCTTTTATTTGCAATAGACTGATGAAGAAAAATGGAGACAGAGGTCTTGTCCCTCGATAAGACGGAGCATACCTGGAACTGTAACCTTGCCGCTTTCTTCTTCTTCTTCTTCTTCTTCTGTTTGGTATGGATATCTATATTCAGTGGTATGATGAATTTACCAAAGCTGTGAGGCTCCGCTGGGGAGTCGGATCATTCATCTGGTGCCATGTGAAATTCCATTGAACTGGAGCACTCCCTCAGCAGCAGCAGCAGCAGCAGCAGCCAGGAACACAACTTTAATCAATTTCACTGTCAGTGAGAGAGAGCAGAGAGCAACGTATTTACATATGGATGCCGAGCCTCTTCCACGTACAGCTGAGGCGAATGGGGCCTCATAAACATTTTAATCTGCCACAAGGTGGGTTGGTATTGTCTCACTTTAGCGTTAAGCAGCTCCTGCTTGTTGGTTGTGCAGATGCATTATTTCACACTGAAGCATAAACTATAAAAAAAATCTTGAAAAAGTTGTTTGTAACTAATTTCACTGTTTCCTTAAGAGGGACGTGCTGGGCAAAGTAAACAACCGTAAAGTTATCTTGTACAACAAAACAAATCCTCAAGCTCATTCTGAAGAATATCTAATAAAAGGCTGGTATTAAGAATGTCGGCGTAGCACCTAACAGCTGGGATTTTGAGAGACAAATATATGGAAGTTAGTTTAAGGATGATGCCATTTAATGAGGAAATCGGGGTACATTTTTCAAAGAAAAAGAATAATAATCAAAACGCAGGCAGAAATGCCCACTGCTTGTGAGAAGAAACAGTTTAACATTCTAGCAGTGTTCATTAATATTTGAATATTGTGTGATAAGTTTTAGCTGAAAGCAACAAACTGAAGAAATAAAAAACAAGTATTAAAAAGAATGCCCAGGGGTATAAAATAATGTTTCCAATCAATTTCGTTTAACGTTTTTTTGTTGTTGTTTTTTTCCTAGTGGGCTCTGACACAGACAACCACATGAGATAGACTCCTGATCAATGTCTTAACACTGTTCCCGGGAGTGAATCAGTTGAGCTTAAAAAGGATAAAATAATAAAGTAGAGCAAGAGGCCAAACAATTAAACTTGGCAATTTATTGAAACTCATATTTCAAGTCCACCAGTAAAACTGCAAGCAGTTTTACTGGTGCAGTAAAACACCAGTAAAACTTGGGATGCCATCCCAAGTTTTGGCATCAAAATCCAGGTTTTGTTGTTTTTGTGGGAGACGTCCCGCGTTTCAGTGGCAGCGGCATCAAATTTGACATAGTGTGTTTTAAAGTTGTACAGTTTGATGGTTTGGAAGACGATTATTGTGCAATATGAAACGTTTCCAAGCAGGTGCTGTAACCAGATCATGCTAAGAACTGACAATAACAAATTAAGATTTAAGCACTGCAATTACATTTAAGCACCACATTAGTTGACATGAACCTAAAACCAGAGTAAGTACAGTAAGAAAATGATTGAAAACGTGTCATCTTTCATGTGTTATTTGGAATTTTATTCAAAGAAGCTGTGATCTTCACGCCACCAGTCGGCCAGTAAGTTAGAAAACATGCATCTCTCTCCTCCCTCCACTGCTTACATTTGTGTCGCTGCGTGGTTTCTCCCAGAGACGCAGTAAAACGACAAAGATGGCAAAACACAGTAACTCGCATAAGTAACTTTAATCTGATTGCTGGATTAGAAATAGTAACACATTAGATTACTCACTACTGACGTCAGTCGAGTCGCCGCGTGGCACAACCTGACAGCGCAAATCCCTCTAAAGCAGAGAGCTGCAACTAAAATGCATCTTGTGTCAAAGACTGATAAAGTGCTGAAAGTTATGAAAAATGTTTTAAAAAAAATATGTGTATGTAAAAAAACAAAAAAAAAACTAACATAGACCAAAGTGAGGGAAGGAGTGAACTGAGATCTTTCTCCATTCTCTCTATTTTTTTCTCCTTTTTTTTGTATTTTCACTGAGCTCCTTTCTTATTGTCCCTGTCCCCTAGGGCAGCTATTAACTCTTTCCACAAGAGAATAAGCACCCAGGAGTGTGGAGGCACCGGGCAGTGGCACCATAGAAAAATGCTGAGCTAGACAAAAGTGTTAGATGAATCCAATCTCAGAGGACAGGAAACAGAACAAGGCTGTAAAAGTTGTGCATCTGTGCTTGCAATGACTTAAATACTTGAGAATTTGTCCTTTTTTTTCTCCCTGGATGTATGCACTATCTTCCTCCGGGTTAATCATGATAATTTTGAGAATGATTTACAACCACAATTCAGTATTTATGCCATTTATTTATATTCATTTTGACAACTATGGGAGACGGCAAATGAAAACAGAGTTTTGATGTTTTCTGACTCAGAATGGTTATTTTAGGGAAGAGTACTTACGCAACAGATGTCCAGTAAACAGTTAATGATAACCTGATTTCTTTTACTGTTCCCATGACATTAGTGTGTTTGAGGAGTTGCCTTAAAATGCACCCACAGCTGTATTCCTATCTAAGTCAAATATTGTGAAATAATCAGAAGTTTTCAAAGTCATGTGAGCTTCATAAAAATACCCGATTTAAAACAGAAAATGTTGAATGTAAATTCAAACAATGAAAAAATGGTTGTGTCTTTTATGCTGCGTATATATGGACGTATATGATTTCGTTACAACATGAAAAAAGCTCTGAGTTTTTCCTATAAAAACAAGCATTTTCTTATCAGGCTGAGTTACGATCAGTGTATTTCATCTCATTCAGTCAGATGATTACCGTCATTTTGTCTTTCGTGTTCATCTCGATTCTTTTCCCCCGGCCCTGAAAACCTCTAGCAGGTCAAGACACCTGGAGCTCACTGCCATGCGTTTGCATGACTTACAGTAGTCCAAGATGTATCAGATAAAGAACCACCGGTGGAGGTGGAGTGTACTGGAACAAATGGGATTCTGTGACACAGTTTTTTATTATTTTTATCTTTATTTTATTTTTTTTGTTTATCTCGTTTGACGTCCTGCCATAATTTTGAAGTACATTTCAAAGAACACCTTCAGAAAAAGTTTCTTTGTCAGTGTGGTTGGTCTCTAGACTTCAAAAGAAATGCTTGAAAGTAACTGACTTTATCAGCTACTCAGCATTCATGTCACTAACCATGAGGAACATGAATGGCACAGATGGTAGGAGTAGCAGGCACAGTCCCAGTTCAACATCTTAAAAAACACAAACCGTATTATTATGGTTTGGGTATAATAATATGCATATATATGGTACTGAATACAGTACAGTACATATTCAATACAATATGTACTGTATTGAATTCAATTTATTGAAAATTAGTACAAGCTGCAAACAGCCAACATCCAAAAGCATAAGGGGATACCATGGTGACTTAAAGGATTTTTAATTCTCCTTATTTGTTTTTTTATTTATTTATTTATTTTTAAAAAAGGATCTATTTTGTGTAGGATTTGGACACTTCCAATAAGAGGCTGCTTTGCATCTGGAAATTTTACATCCAGTATGGAGATGATCATATTTTTTCTACTTTACAGGTAAAAAAAAAATTGAACCAGCAAAAAAAAAAAAAAAAAAAAAAAAAAAAACAGCTCTGTATGAAGAGTGTTAGTGTTCATCCATTTGTGATTTGGGATAATTATTTTTGAACTTTCCAAAGACTATGATGCTCCACCACCAAGGTTGCACATGAAATATGCACCATTTAATGAATGTTACGTTTTTAATTCCACAGAGGTAGAGCTACATCAGTTTTGAAAATGTTTAGTTTTTGTTTTTTTTTTTAAGACAGATTTCTACAGATAGTTCCTTGGTCTTTCATAGAAATACATTTTTTAAGGTATTTTCACAATATTTTTGCTAGAATTTTAACCAATTCTCCCTGATAAGTTTGGCATTACTAAGTTATGATTGTGGACACTGGCCTGCATGCCCAAATTTGCAACTAATGGCTGACAAATCAACCATATCCTCTTTTGCACTCATGCGTGAGCTGAAAACACACCCATATAGTTGTTTCATTTCACTCCTCATTACATGAGATAAAAACTTTTACAAAGACTCAAGTCTCAGACCAGGGGTTCAAGTCATATTTTAGGTTTTTACGACACAAATCTAAGTCAATTTTAACGTCTTTTATGCAAGTAATGGAGAAATCTCAAACCTGAGATGGCCATTCTTTGATTTTTGGATAACACATACAGTGAAATCATGTCCTGCAAACCCTTCCCATGTTTCTATTGGATTTATTTGAAATAGATGGACATAAATGTCTGTTTCTGTCTGTTGGAGTAATCTCAACACCACTTGAGATCTAAGACAAAGCAGGCAAATGGTGCTGGTACTCACTGAAACAGTTAGTGTGACAAAGGACAGTTTCCAAGACATTTCTCCACAAATGCCACCCTTGTGTCTCATCCTATCACTTTAATCAAGAGCATTCTTCTTATCCTGCTCACGATCTCCCATGTTGCATTTGCTCAGCAGAGTGTAGAGTGGGCAATTAATGAGAGGAGCTGAGGCAGTTTGACAGACCCCTGTGTTGTTCCTCGTGTTTGGTGAACAGGCCTGGCATGTGACCTGGAACAGTTCTCCCGTCTGCACATAATGTGTCCTGTCAATCTACTGCCATGCCACACACTACCTCCAACTTCATTTCGGTTTTGCAATTCTATTTGCTATTTCTGACATTTTACATCTTACCTCTTGCCTTTTATTTTTCTACCTTTCTGAATTACGTCAGATCTTATAGGTTCCGTTATTTCCCACGAGTGATGACAGTGAACGGTTCTTTACATCAAGTAAAGTTTGATAACAGTCCCTTAATACTAAGTATGTATGTGGCAACAGTGGAAAAGAAAGACTCCTTTTAAACAGGAGGTGTCTCCAGAAATGCGAGACTCAGTGGATCATAGATGTGTTGGTCCAGAAGTGCTTCCAGAGTTAAATAAACCAGTAGCTATTTCAGTGTTCTCACTCAGGAGATAAATACTGCTAACAACAAAAGCCCTGAGGACTTGGCAGAAGGTAAGTTGATCACTGTGGCATTGGTCAATGGAGTTTAAAATCTGCACAATCCCAGGACGCCACGAGTGAATGAGATTTGGCCCTATGTTACATGCCTGAGTCAAAAAATCAGCTCAATAGCAGAACTCTAGAGAACGTAACTGGAATTAATTCAGCCATTTGATTCAGGTGTGCTGAACCGTGAACACATCTAAAAGCTGCAGAAAGCTGTCTCTTGCTCTCAATTCACTTGTTGGTCTATGTTCACACTCTCACAATCTCTAGATATTGACCAAAAGAAAAAGATAACAAGATACAAGCAGCCAAAATGAGTTTGCTCAGCATGATGTCAGGACTCTCTCTTAGAAATAATGTACAAAGCTTGGCCATGTGGTTTGGGAATCTGGTTTGGGTGCCTTTCTTGTAAGGTTAACCATACATATCTCACAGGTATAGGAGACCCAAAGTAAGACCCAGAAACGTTTCTGGAAGCACGCAGTTTCACACATAATGTCAGCATCCTTATAATTTCAGCTTCCATTACCAATATTCTCCTCCTGTTGTTGTTCTATGAGTCCATTTTTGCGTTTGTGTGATTTTCAAATTATGTTTGGTTTTTGCTTTTTATTTTCATGGCATACATAGAACATATCATTCAGAAAACATCTGTACATTTCGATCCTTAAAAAAGATTCAGTTAATCACTGATATTTACAGCAATAAAACATGGATCTTTCACACAATGTGAATGATGTTGATTGCTGTAGAACTGAGGTTCTTCCGCCCTATAATTTTTGTTACACTGCCCCCTTGTGGAAAAATATGAGAAGTTCTAGTCTCGATTTATTATTATCATTTTTTTTCCATTTCCCATCTTTTCAGGCACTGTATTGCAGTGTAAAACAATACCCTGTTAAGTCATGGTTATTTATATTTAAAACAAATTCAGAGAGACTATTTGTCTCTCTGACAAAAAAAAAAACAACAAAAAAACATCTGGAAGTTTGGAAAAACAAAATAAGTTTCATTTAGGTTCAGGTTGCACAATGTGTCATTTCTTTTATAAAATTGCAATCAAAATTAAAATGTCAAAAGTGACTGGCTCTTATGGTATTTGTTGTTGAGCTGTGTTTTTTAAAGGCCTTGTTTTTCTTTATTTTTCAGTGTGAAGTTTAGCTCAAAGTTACAAACTGATTGTGAGGACACTGTGTTGATGTCATGATATTATCAATGTCAAAGAAGTTTCAAGAAAGCAATGTAGAACTCACGCAAAACCATAACAAACCTAACTTATATGAGATGTATGGCTCGTAGATAAGGTTGATTTTATAGCGTACTTGCATTGTACAGATATCCTGTAGTGATAGTGGAGGTATTTTGACAAGAAGCTTTTTGGTCCAACCATAAAGCCGAAACAATGGTGTGCCTCTGAGCTCTGCTGCCAATCCATCCCACATGCATGACGAATGTCACTTTGAAATCTTCTCAACATTTGTAAGCTCTGGAAGGTAATAAAGACAATTAAAGTTAACAAACCTGTCCCACTGGAACATGTTTCAACAGGATAAGTGTAATACTATACATTTCAGAGTTTAATTCAGCTTTATTTGTTTTCCCCAACAGGTGGCAGTGTTTCACTTATAAACAGATACGAAAGCTCTACTAATTTAAACTTACCTGAATCACATATCAGGAGGAATGCTTACAAATACCTTTTTACAAAATATCAAGACACATATTTTATATAAAATATACAAATTTGCCACAAATTTCATATAAAAATAATTACCAGTTACTATCAATTTAATTTAAAATACAAGTCAAAAGACACATCTTCTACAAAAATTGTACTTGTGCTTTTATTTATCTCAATTTACTTCTTATATGACAAAATAATTAGATTTTTTTGTTTTGTTTTTGCAGTGTCTTTCAAATCGGTTTAATCACGCTTACATCTCTTACTAAAGTCAATTAAAAATATATATATAGAGAGATAATTCAGCAACTGTGGCGGCTTGTCAAAAATATTTTCAGGTTTTTAAGTAAATATTCCAAGAATTTAATCAGCAAAAGTTTCTCAGTTCTAGGTAATATAAGTCTGTCAGGAACAGGATATGGGACCTCTGGTTTATGGCTATTTGAGAATTCAGATGAATCAAAGAAACTCAAGAAAAAAGTCACAGACCTTTTACCAAGAAGGCATTTGGAAAGCTTTAAAAAAAAAAACATGTTCTCACAAGTTTTCCAAAGGACGCATGTTGTATGTTTTAGGTTTGATTTGTGTAGATATATGCAAAGGCGGACATGTTTTTTGCGATTACCATTTATTTTGTTTTCATGGACCAGCAGTTTCTTTTCACAGAGGTATGAAATATTTGGTCCCAGAGGGTAAACATTAAGTCCTTATACAAAGAACAATGGGCATGTTCTGCCGTCAGGTACTTGGCAGGAGTTAAGACTTGTCTAGGGGAAAATATCCTAACTCCAAGAAGAATCTTTTTTTCACAGCAGCTGCTTCATGCTGCAATAAAGACTAATATAAACAAACTCTTGCACTCTTTTGAGCTAACGAGTTCAACACGAATTTGCTGAATTTTACAATCAACCTCACTTGACACCGTCAGTCTTCACATAGAGAAAAATATACACACTCTGTCCTCAAGTCATTTGAAAAAAGATTCCTTTCACCAAGCAGCATCTGGTTCTAATATCAGCTCCTTCATGCTACTGTGATTAGGAATGTGGAAAAATGTTTTCAGTGACAGACACGTCTTTACAGGAACAGGTTCTTGTTGAACTTGGTGCATCTTCACAACATGGTTAGTTTTTTTTTCACTTGTTTTTTTTTTTTTTCACTTCTATCTTCACTTGTATGGAAGATATGAAGGAAAATATCTTCCATACAAGATTTTTTTGTATGGAAAACAATCTTGTTTTCTATATTTTTTAATGTGTATTGGGGAAACTCATCCATTGCCTACATAGTCTTACTCTGATGTGCTTCTCTCACCTGCTTACTTGGGCTCCTTGTTGGTCTCTCACCTCATTTTGATCCACTGTATTCGGTTTTTACAAAACCAAGGCTAAAACTAATCTAATCACAAGTCCAATTAGAATAAAATTACATCTGTTCCAATTACAGATTACAGACAACAGATCCATCTGTTGCTGAGACTATGATTGTTTTTTATGTTTTATAATATCAAAAAAATATATTTTTGTTGCCATTAAGATTGTGGTAGAATGTGACTACTCTGTTCAGAATTTCATATTTCCAAACCTAAGAAAAGAGCCTGACCAGAGTAACGACTGGGTCTCTGAGGCTAAAGGAGAGATCAGACCTTTTACCATCTTTGTTCAGTGAATACACTTTCAAAGTAAATCTCTTTTTATTTTTGGCAAAGTTATGTTTCCTTTGTTTTTTTTCATGGAGAATTTAGAGAGAAACGAATCAGCCAAAGCCATAAAAGATCTTAAGCTGAAGATAAAACCCTCAAATTAACATGAATTATTTTGACACCAAATCGTCAGTAATTGTTTTGCAATGTTTTGTCACTTTTCTATAAGGAAATGTTAAAATTTGACAAAACGGTAAAACTGAATGTAGTATTGGATAATTTCACAGCACTGGAATATAATTCCAACTTTACCGAATTATTTAACAAGGTGCAAATAATCAGTTCAATCAGTTCAACTCAGGATCAAGCTTTATTGATTATTTCCACCAGGGTGCAGCATTACACACAGTCAAAGCTGGAGAGCCCACATTATGGTTTTAAAACAAAGAATGACTTGATTAACATCAAAACGTCCACCAGAACCTTTTCCTGAGTGGAAAAAGTTCCATTACATTTCTTTAAGGAATGACAAAACGTAAGAAATAAAATAAGAAATGACATGAAACATCGTCAGTATACCTTTGGTTATATACAACCAAACATCCAGTTTCTATTTCAGATGAGCTGCTTAAAAGACAGCATGCAGCACATTTCCTTAAAATACAAAACTAAGCCAAAATATCGAAAAATCCAGCATTAAATGTCAGAAGAACATGAACTGTGGTTTTATCTTACTCACCAGTTTGATTATTCAATCATTTACTTGTAGCTCAATGTTTTACATAATATATAACAAAAACACAAAACTGATAAACACAAAAAGACATGTGCTAACCTCAACACAAAACTGAATGAAAAATTCTCAAGCTCCACATAAGCTTTACTCAACAAAACATCTATCGCTTCTATATCCAAAAATAGCGCCCTAAGATTTAACTACCTGGTAGATATAGATAATGAGATAAAACACTACAGCAGGCTAAACATCTCATGTTTTTAATTTGCTTTACTTTGAGCTTCACAACAAATCTTGACCAAACCAAGTCCGTCACCAACATCTGATGATCAGTTTATTCAGGTGGGCAGAAGGCCGCATAGTTATCTTTAAATATTATGTAAAGACCTGGGTAAACTGGTTCAGTGAAGTTGTATTTAAAGGTGTGCAGGTGATGCAGAATTTTTCCCCATACAGCAAAGAAAGACACAGTACCACCAGGATAGTCCAGAAACACCCCAAACCTGTTGCATCCTTCTGGAGGATTAACATTATAGCTCATGGTTTGGCTTTGGTCTGCCATGTACATTCCGCACAGACAACGCAAAGCATAATATTTGTGATAATGCTCAAATGATGTTTGCTTTCCAGGTTTTCCACCAATGCATGCAAGAACTACGCCAGCGTATGTGGCGCTAGCTGAGCTCCATGTGACCTCAAAGTAATGACGACCGGTCAGGCCTGCTGTGCACAGAACATAAGGAACAGAGCCATCCTGAGGGATCTGCGTAGTCAGCGTTGCCTTCTTGTTTCCCTCGGAAAGTTGGAGAGAGTCAGTGGCTGTGTTTGGGTCCAAGGTAAGATCACAGTAGTCTGATTGACATAGGAAGACAGTTTGTTAAAGTCTGATTAGATATTTTTAGTTCATTTTAGAACAGGTTATTATGTAAATATAAATGTACCTCTGCAATAAATAATACGAGATGGCATTAGCTTAATTTAAACACATCTTTTGTTTTAGAAGAATATGAATGCTTTTCCTAAAAGTAATGTCTCATTCACAAAATCTTGGCCCAAATTAAAATCACATATTTAAACAGTGTCATGAAAATAATGTACTTACAGTATAAGAGATTTCTTCGATCTAAGTTGGCTGTGACATCAGTAATAACAGGTTTTGAGAAGTCTTCTGTTTTCAGAATGCCGTCCATGTATTGGTAGATGGTTGCTCCTTTGAATTTCTTATTTGGAAGAACTGCTACAAGGAAACGAAATTTACTGCTGCTTTTCAGGTATTTGGCAATGGTGTAGAACTCTTTGGCGTTTTTCCTCATGTTGGTTACAATCTCATTGGAGAAGAACCAGTGGTCCTTAGTGGGTGCAGTCACACTGGGTGGGGGTGCTGCCTTATCTCTGCTCAAATATTTGGTCATCTGCTCAGTGAAGGGGTCATCAGTTTCCACAGAGGTGAAAACAAAGCAGAGGGCATTTTCTACACCTGCAGCCAGAGCTTCTCTGTCCAAGTCAGACTCATCTGGGACCGTCTTGATTCCCTCCATAATGTCTGCACATGATTTGATAATGTTGATTTCTCTCTCTCCATTATCTAACCACTTATCTAAGTATTCCTCACTGAATGGAGACTTTTTGTGGTCATCAAGGAGTTTCTCTACAGACTTTTCATCTTCTTTACCTTCACGAATCAGGGGAATCTTCTTCTGCATGGTCTGTCTGAGCATTGTTGTGTAGTCATTACAGAGATCATGGAAGCGCTTAAACTTTTTATAAAGCTCTGGAAAACATTCCACCACTTTCTCATCCAGAGCCTCATTGCATCTCATTTCCATTTCTCTGATACTTTCCAGAGTGTCGGTTGCTTTTCTGACCAAACCAACAGAAAAGTCTCCCATCAGCTCTGATGCAGATGGTTCCAGATCCTTCAGAGGAGTCAGCCAGACTTTAATAGGAACTGAATTCTCTCCATTTTTTCCAAGGAGCTCTGGCAGCCTGGAGTACGTCTTGACTGCATCCTCAAAGGTTGCAGGGTTCTTGTCAAGAATTAGGTCTCCGTAGAATTTGCAGGAGAACTTATTAGTTGCAGCTTTTTCTTCATCAGTGAGCTCTACTTTAACTTTCGCCTCAAAACTAAAGCCTGGAATCTTGTTAATTGCAAGTTCTGCGCTGGTCCCGATCTTCTGAAGACTGCTTGAATCTAACTTCTCACTGTCAAACACAAAAAAGGCATTTGCTCCGTAGAGTATGCCTGTCGCTACATGTGTCGCACTGAGATTTGGATTAAAACTTTTAGCATCCAGTTCCTTCTTTTCAATGTGAGACAGAGACAGATGTTCATATGTAGTTGTGGCTTTGTACTGAAGCGTGATTCTGCTCTGGTTCTTAAATTTTTTCTTATCATTCAGATAACTGGCAGATCCTCCAACCTCAATCAGACCACCTAGGATACTGGCTTTAAGCGACACATTCACATCCAGCAGAGAAGACTTGGATTCAAGGGTGTCGGATGCAGTAACGTGATAAGAACTGCTGTTCTGAGCCTTAGTAGAAGTGTTCTTCTTGATTGTTTCTTTGTTGCAAAGCGAGAAACCTGTAAAATCCACAAAAACACATTAGATTAGATTAGGTTTTGCATGGAGTTTTCTCTCTGTTGGTTCTCCAGGTACTCCAGCTTCCCAATCTCCAATATGTTTGTGAAACATCAGGCAACTTAACACTTGTCACAAGAACTTTTCATCAACATGGACAAAGTCACCCTCACATTCAATAAGTTCTAAATAAAGACGATTTATAATACGTATGTTTTTTTTTTTTACTCTTCCTGATGCATTATTTGACCTCTGTGCCTTTCATTGCTTCAACGCACCTGATTCAGCTGTTTGCAGTTCAGCAAATGTCTTTGTACCAAAGCAGAGAAACAGCTAAAACATTCAGGACAGTGGACCTTGAGGTCCAGAATTGGGAACCACAGTTTCAAACCACAGCTATCTGCTGTTTGAGTTTGTTTGAGTCCAAACAAACTGCAGAAATGAGCAGGTTTGTTCTCACCCGTTATCAGCTGATCTTTGCGAGCATCATACAGCATTCCCAAGGCAAAAGGCCGGCCGAGGGCAGCAATCTCCACCTGGTTTGAAGACATGTCTCTGATCTACGAGGACAGACAGAAACATCAGGTGGTAAAAACAGAAACAATGACAGAACTGTGAAATAAATCTATTATGTTGTTGGATAAAATGATGACAAGCTTAATTGCAACTTCTGCAGCTCTTCAGAAACATGAGGGTTTCGCTACCTGATGAAGACGAGTTGTTCAGTTAAGTTGTGTTGAAGCTTTTTTGACTTGTCTGAGTTCTTGACTTGGGGTGTGATCTTATATCTTATAGCTCCTCCCACTGAAGTATCTGGAACACCCACATATCCCATGTAGAACTCTCAAAGCATTATTGAGGATCTATTCAGACGTGCCTAGTGATACAAATGGAAGTTAATGGAATATACTAACTTTCTTAATTTGTTTGACCTAACGTTTATTTTCAGGGGTTGTTTTTTTTTTTTACATCTTGAACTTTGTGTAGGACTCCTCTTTATAGATATTCACAACTTTTTGTATATGTATGTTTTCAGAATGTGTAAGCATTGCTTCTGGATTATAAACTCTTTCATTTTATTCAGCTTTTGTGACATTCAGTTAGAGTTTAACTAGGTGAATCGGTCTCAGGGCAAATGTATTTTCTCCCAACACTTCTGCTCTAATGATAAACTGCGTTCTGACTTCAACACAGCTGGGAAAGCTAAAGGTCGATCTGCTCAGTGCCCTGAGATTAGCTTAGCAAGTGTTTAAAAAAAACATTAAAAACTGAAGGTTTGGCGAATTTAACTGTGAAAGTTTGTTTTAATGATCCTGTCAGGAGACAGGAGAATAGCATTTGATTCCCAGGAAAACTGAAACAGGCTTTGCCTAGACAATATATACAGGAATTCATTCTGGCATCAATGTTCAGCAGGAGTTTGGACTTGTTGCTCTCACAAATCAGCAGATTATTTTCACCCTGTGGTGTTTCAAAGTGTGCGTGTCTTGACTGGACAGAAGGTTGCACTTTTTCTTAAGATTTACTCAGGGAGTAATCCAACATTGTACAGCCCTGCTTACATAAAGAATGATGAACACATCTTACCATCAGGTATTCAAGAGTCTTGACTTGTCTGTGAAAATTCCTATCACACAGAGACAGATTGTTCACAGCAGCAGCTTCATGTGAAAATGAACATATAGACAAAGGCTATATGCCTTAATCAAAGTCTCTCACTGACTAATGAGTTTATTCTGAGTAAGTCACATTCATGCAGAGTTAATATTTCCAGCATTGAGTTTCTGGACCAAATTCTAATTGATGGTGACCCTTTCTTGTCTCTTCACTCCATAAAGTTGCTCTTTGGCTGATGGTCTCTGTCTGTGACTATTTCAGGAAACACTTTCCTGCACAACATCTTGGACATCAAATTATTTTATTATGGCTGTTTGCACCGTCTCAACGGGTTGATTGGTGTAAGAGTACAGAAAACTACCGTGTCTCTCCATCATGGTCCTGAGATTGAATTGTTAGTATTTTGCAGGATTAATATATTCGTCCAGATTGCTTGAAGAACACCCTGTCCAAAGTGGGATGAAAGCACCTCTCTGTATTAGATCTGGTTTTTCCACAAAATATTAGACTGTTATCAACGTAGCAGACATTCTTTTAAGGACATCTAGACAACCTGTGGTTGAATGACAAAATGTAGCTAAACGTCTTGTTAGAGTCCAACTTTTTTTTTTTTGACAAACTTATGTACTATTCTCTTGAACAGCTGTTTTCTCTAATTAATGATATAATCAAACTGTGTTTTGTATACTTTTTTAAATCGATTTTTGTCTGCTATTCTAGGATTTAATATAAATTTACAGGTTCATTCCTGATATTTGTATCAGTTGGCATGTCTGAATAGATCCTCAATATTGTTTGGTTTCTTTGTTTATATGTGCAGTTCAATCGCTAGGATTAAGATAATTTTGGTGATATAGTTTAGACAGAATCTCGAGGCTCATCGGACATAACTCTGACTTTCAAGATAATGAGGTGTTAGGTTCTGGGCTTTAAGCCAAACTCTTACTGCAGTAAAACAGAACTAACTAAAAATAAGTCTATTGTTGCCAAAAGTTAAATGTAGTTCAGTAAATGTTTCTATTGGACATATTTATATTACTGCCTCCTAAATGTATTTTTATCTACTCTTTATTATTAATATTATTTATTGTTCTTTTATAAGACTTGGATTATGAGTCTGCAATAAAATCTACCTCCTTGACGTTCTAAGGTTAGAGTTTTGCAGTAAACAGTTTTAATGATCCTCTTGGAAAGCAATCCATTATTTCTTATATAGCTATAGGAATAGCTGCTGTTATCCAGATAAAATGAGACCAGTCTCTTTAACTTGTATTAGAATTTATTTTGGTGCCGGATATTCAGGATTGTGTTTGACTTGTTGCTTTGCCCAAATAACACTAAGGTCTCATGAATTCCAGTAAGGCGCACAGCAAGAAAAGTCTATGCATGTCTCCTCCCGTTTTTGATAACATATCATAAAACATGGTAAAAATGAGTAATCTATGAATGCTTGTTAATAATAAATGAATTTACTGCCTATGTTATGTTACTCCACTTTCTTATTTCCCACCATATATGAGGAAAACCTCACTGCTGGTCAGTAATTTGCTTTCTTTGACAGTCAGCGGTGAATGACTGTTAAGGAAAGAAACCGAAAGTATTTGCTGACCAAGATGCATTTCCTTTCAAAGACCACTGATACCAACGACATATTTCAGAATTAGATAACATACATTTTTTCCCTCAGGATTTCACAACCGCATGAAGTTTCCAAACAGCCTGAAAAGGAAAAAAAAAAAAAAAAAATCTGAACCAGAATTGTAACTAGTTTTTACGTTAAGTGAATCCTGGTCATAATGATCCACAAAAGTGAAAATATTTGCACAAGACCACAAGGAGCAACAGCAAGCGGCGAGGATCAAGGCGCTTTGCTGGATTTGGTAAAAAGGTTCTAAACACCAAAGTTTCACATATTCTAACGTGGCGCAGTTTGATTGTGACAGCTGTTCTTGATGTTACACACCAGAGATGTTGAATGTTTTCTGTTCATTCTTAAAATTAGTTTGGGCCATTTAGATTTTCAATTTTCAATATTATTTTTATTAGCTTGACTCCTTAGCTAACTATTTCCAGTGCACACATTTAGTTAACTTTATTTGTCAGTTTGCTAAAATTTTTTTATTATGGAACAGATTAATTTCTTCTTGACTTGAGTTGCCAGGCTCCTTTGGAGCTGCTGCTGGAGCGCCACACAGAGGAGCTGCTTTGTTCTCCTTAAATGGTTAGCATTACCTGAGGGGGTTGTACCATTTGTTGCCAAAGGGAGCGGAAATTATTTTATTTTTTATTTTTTATTTTTTTAGTTTTTCTTCTGTTTTTGGCAGCCAGTGCTGTCCAATAGTATTTGTTTAATTTAAAAAGTACTTATTAGTATTGGTTTGGCTAGCAGTTGTTTGGATTTTTTTTATGTTAGTTTCTTAGTTATTCACCTCTTGTATGTCAGTGGTGGTCTGATAAGCCACTATTTAAGTTTCCCTCATGTTTTATTTGTTAGGTCAGTTTTTGAGCTGTCCTTCTTATTTACGAAGAAGAAGCCCGCCACCAGCGGGGAAGATGAGTGGTGGATGTTGCCGGTGGCGATGGATTCATAGATGTATTTTTCCACGGCTTGATGTTCAACAACTAAAGGTTCATGTCCTCAGATTACCCCAGAAAGGGTTTTAGAAACATTTAAAAACAGAAGTATCTTGTATTATTAATTTAATGGTAAAGCTTTTTCTTTTCTTTTTTTTTCTTTTACTGGTCTTCAGTCAGAAGACAGAAATATAGCATTTGTGTTCTAAAACAAATGTAGATACTGTGTGTCCACTGTGTCGATACTACAAATAGATTCTGGCATCAATGTTCAATAGGAGTTTGGACTGGTTGCTCTCATAAATCAGCAGCTTATTCTCATTCAGTTGTGTTTCAAAGTGGGTGTGTGTGTTGGCTGGGCAGAGGGTTGCATGTTTTTTTTTCCTCAGATTTCCTCAGGGAGTGACCTACCATCATACGCCTCCACTTGTACAAAGAACAATGAACACATCTTGTCATCAGATATTTCGGAAGAGTTTTGACTTGTCTGTGAAGATTCCTCTCACACAGAGACAGATTGTTCCACAGCAGCAGCTTCGAGTGAAAATGAACACAGATGTAGACAAAGGCTCCCATTGAGATCAAGTAAAAAGGGATAAAAAGAAACATTCTTCATTCATCAGATCAGTGTTCCCTCTTGGGTCCTTAATACTCATCGTTGTATCTCATCTTATAACTTTACTAATATTTTTGTTTATTGAACATCTGAACCAGTCGTCATTGACGCTATAGGGTGATAGATCTGGTACTTAGATCTTGTTCTCTTCCAGAGAGTAAACTGAAACAATCCTGGAGAACTGTAAAAACACAACAACCTCATACACAATCTAGCTTTTGTTATCTTAGATTAATTTTTAACTCCACTTTTGGCTAATTGTTACAAACATTTTTGATTGCTACGTTGCTTCCTTCTCTTTTTTTGCTTCCTTTCCATGTAGGCATATCATTTGGTCTGTTTGATGTTTTTTTTAAGGTTTATAAAAATGTTTTAGCAATAGAGTCTCTGCCGCAGATATATTTTAGACGTTTGAATTTAAATGATAGCTGACTTGCAACACTTACTCTTAAATTTGTGCAGAAAATATCACCTGCTCTTTGACTCATTTGTCAGCCAATTAAAATATGGATAAAGTGTGCTTTATCTGATCACTAGTTAAATGTTAATCAGACATTGTTCCACTAACCCACATTTTCATGAATACAATGTCACAAAGTCTAAGGTGTTTTTGGGTATGCGATGTCGACCATTTATTGGTCTGTTGGTTATAAAGGTTGCTGAGAAACCAGAGACTGACATCAGATTGCTGTAGCAGAACTCGGAGGAACATTTCCTGACAGTTCCTGACAGTTTTCATCCCTAGTATTCCTGCAGCACAACCAGGAACATGAAGGTGAGTCTACAGCTCTCGTAGGGTTGCATTGGTTATGATGTAGTTAAGGTATATTGAAACTACTATGTGATCCTACTTAAAGGATCACATAGCATGTTTTTATTTAATTTACTGCAAAGAAACTAGTGGGGCTTTTTTCAATATTGATGTTTATATCAATAAAATAACCAATTGAACTGAGCCAATTCAAGAAAAGTGGTCAAAAATTCAGTTGTAAAAATACCAGAAGTTGTTGGTGGCCACATAAAAAAAAGTATCACTTCTTTGAAACTAAAGGGTACTTAGTCAACGACGAGCAGATGTTAATGTACGGATAATTTTGATCTTGTGTCGATTGAAGAATATCTACAATAAGTTGTTATGGTGACAAAACACTTAGATCATTGGAATCTAATGACTTGAAGTTTTTACCCACCTCTCACAAGTGAGTCTATATCTTATATACATTTAATGAAAAGAAAAAAAAATATATATATATCTCATAAGTGCTTACATAACATTTCTAATAAAGGTTGGCATTTTTTCTTCTGCAGCTGCTGTCAGCTCTCCTGCTCTTCCTGATTCCTCTATGGGTCAGCTGTGCGCCTCTTGTCCTTCCTCTGGACTGCAGCGACATCTATAACCATGATAACAGAAAACCCAGCGGAGTTTACACTATCTATCCTATTGGGGCCACTTCGGCTGTTCAGGTAGAGTACAAGGAATATTAGAAGACATTTAAATATTTCACAACTTTAGACTGTTTTAATAGAATAAAATGTACAAAAAAAGACACAGAACAGAATTACCTCTCCTATCACAACCCAAAAAATCCTAAATCACAATTGTTGATTTGAAGTTTAAGTTTAGGTTGCTTAAACCTAGACATAATAGCTGTGTAAATCACAGCTGGAAAAAGGTGTATCTTTGTCTTATGTCCTAACGAGTTTCTTGTATTACTATTGGATCAAATCTATTGTTTAATGAGTTATGGATTTCACAATCTATACTGGAATATTTAATGCATCAGTAACCCAAGGAACAAGGGACCATAGGAAGGAACGTTACTGTCATATCTTTGATTTTCACATTGTTCTTTAAAGCAATGAGCTGAAGTGAATCTTAGGCTTTGCTTTCTATCGGTTCAATAGAGCTGCAGGCTTGAGCACCTTCCTGTTTGTGTCTCTGCAGGTGTTCTGTGACATGAACTCTTTGGGAGGACGGTGGACAGTGAGTGTCTGAACTCTTCAGTTTCCTGTCATCTTCAGACAGATTGATCTTCACTGATATGACCAGTTGTTCTGCACTGAGCTTCGTTCAATGCAGAACAATCATTCTCAGTTCAATATTAGATTCAAGAACAGAATTTTCAGTTGTGTTATGGTTTGTGTGGGTTTTTTTTTTTAGGTGTTCCAGAGGAGGATGGACGGCTCCGTGAACTTCTACAGGCCTTGGAATTACTACAAGGAGGGCTTTGGGATTGCTGCTGGAGAGTACTGGCTTGGTGAGACCTGAAACTGAAACAGCCGTGAAGTTTAAGAAGAACTAATAAACTATTAAATTATTGGGGGGTTTTTTTAGGTCTGGAAAGGCTCTTCCACTTAAGTCTCAGGAAAAAGTATGAGCTGCTGGTTGACATGGAGGATTTTGAAGGAAATAAGGCGTACGCTCGTTACTCCTCGTTCTCTGTTGGGCCAGAATCTTATGGATATACTCTGCATGTTTCTGGATTTAGTGACGGAGGTGCAGGTGAGTATGTGTTAGAGACACAGGCTCATTTATCTCTTCTCTGATAATCGCAAAATAATTGTGCATAATTATCCATAATTGTACATGATTTACATTTTGTTCACGTGAAAATCTAAAAGGTTTGGTTTCCATCTACTTTGCAGAACTACCTTTCACTTTGTAAGTCTACAGACTGAGTTGTTTAAATATCCCTCTTTTCAAAAATAGCTCATTATGGAGATCATCAGAAGACATAGATTTTCAAGTTTTGAACTGGATTTTAACTGGACCATCGTAACACATCAACATGTCTTGGTTTAATTCGGCCCTGGGTTGTTTTCCTGCTGGAAGGTGAACCTCTGTTCTGATGCTGCCAAAAGCACAATTCGTGTTGATGGTTTTTTTAGGACGATGTGCCTCTGAATAAGATGTTTTGGATGTTGAGCAATAAATAAATAAATGTTTGCTGTGTCTGTTTGATGGCTTGTGGCAAGCTAAAAACAAGACTTTTTATGGCTTTATTTCAGTAAAGGTATTCTCTTTGCTACTCTTCCTGAAAGGCAAAATTTGTGTAGACAGATTCTCTTCTCTGAAGCTCCTCAATTAAACTTCACCTTAGCTTTTTCTGTTACCTGTCTGCCACACTCCTTGGTCTTTATGATGTTTTTTTTTTTCTGTGTGTGTTTTGCTCACTATGTTCACTATCACATCTCTGAGGCCCCTTATACTGATATTAAATGGTAAAGGTACTAAATTACATTCAATTACTAATAGAATTGACTCCAATAATTGATTTCTGAAGGCAGTTGGTTGCATTTAGTTTTACTTTAAGACATAAAACTAGAGGGTGAAGGCAAAGACTTAAGTTATTTCTGTATAATATTTAAACTGAAATGTTTCTGAGTTAATTTCATCTCTGTTCTTTCTGCAGGAGACTCTCTAAGTCCTCATAATGGATTCAAATTTTCCACCTTTGACAAAGATCAGGACAGTTCTGAAGCAAATTGTGCTAGAAAACACCTGGGGGGGTTTTGGTACCAAGAGTGTCATAAGAACAATCCCAATGGGGTTTACCGCTGGGGGGCTGATGGTACCATCTACGCTGTTGGAGTGGATTGGTCCACATGGAAAGGCTACGACTATTCATTGAAAGCCATCAGCTATAAGATTCGCCCTGTTCAGTAAAATGGCAGCATAAATGTTTAGCAGTGTCATGAGTTGTGGTTTGTGGTGTTGAGAGAGAACGCTGATGACCCAGGTTGTGATGAAGATGATGAATTTAATAATGAATGTGGCTCAGGACTAACCAGTTCAACTGAGAACTACTGACTACAGACATACGAAGACAACTGACAAGGATCTAACAAAGAACAGAGACAACAGGTGGGCTTAAATACACAGGGAGTAACTAGGGGAACTAGACACACCTGGGAAACAATTAGGGAGGAGACAGGACAACACAGAGACTCACAGGGTACAGGATCACAATAAACAGAAAAAACCCAAAAATAATCAGAAAACTCAAATCCTAACAAGCAGTGCATCACATTGTTCATGGGTTTTATTATATCTGCGACCATCTCCTGTTTTTCATATTAAGATTTCTTTCTGTGGCTCTTATCTCAAAATCTGTGGGTTATTTTTATTGGGTAAACTCTTTTGCAATAGCAGCATCATCATTTTACCATCATAAAAATTATTTAGAGATCTTTAAGTCCTGACAATTTCACATCTGGCATATTCACCCTGAATTGTGCAAAGGAGGTGATATACTACAAAGGAAATTATGACTCCTTGTGATGAAAGTCCAAAGTAATTATATTTTGTCAAATTAAATACGAGCTTATGTTATGTTGTTACTGAAGGCCATGATGTGCTGGCCTTCAGTCAGAAATTAATTTCAATATAAATTCGTAGCTGAAATCATCTTCCACTATTCTAAATTAAGTTTGTTTATATTATCAGAACATTTCCTTTCACTTTCTAGTCTTTTTATTCTTGGAGAGCTGAATCACAACTTCCTAATTTCAATCAATTGAAACAGTTAAAATACGCCCTATTGTCCTTGGCTTTTCAGTTTTTTATAGTTTATTTCTTTTCTTTTTCTGTTATCTGTTGTTGTGGAAGTTACCCAACAATACATTGCTTGACTTCCTTAAAATGTGCTATTGGTCAATTAAAAAATATTTTTATCTGCTGTGCTAGCTCTGTGTCGCATACTTTTTAATTAACTGAAATCGTCACAAATTCCAGTGAAGGTTAAAAGTTATTTAAACTCTGAAGCTAACTTAAGAAGAACAATTTTACGCTTCTATTTTCTGTTGTTTTTTTTTTTGTTTTTTTTATGGGTTAAAATGAAATATAGTCTCATTGAACACAACAAAGAATGAAAATTAATTCGTTGAGAGTGAACATTTGTGATGGTGAAAATGCTTAACGACAGGAAAGAGCCGCCTTTTATGTGAAAATATAAGAAGTTGCATGGTTTCAGCTGAGATCATGTTTCTCCTCATTGCTGCTGGAGAATGACATCTCTGTTATATTCAGGAGAAAATGTTTAATATGCTGAATTAGTCACAGTCAGTCAATCAGTCTTATAATGCTAATAATCAGGTTGTGTGTTGCACATTTAAACACTACTGAAGTTGACCAAACCGTTTTACATTTCAGCCAAATCCAAACACAACGTTTGTGAAGATTAGGTGGCTGTGTCGCTGCCTGACCAAAACACTGCTAACCTAAATAAATGGGCTTGAAAAATGTTTAGTTAATAATTAAAATGATCTCCAACCCATATGTATTCCTTGTATGTGATGAATATGAAATAATATGTAAAACTGATTGAAAGAGCACAAAAATACACCTCAAAAGTTTTCATTTTGGGTTAGAGAGGATTGAAACTGTCTCAAATAAACATGTTATTGCTTTGTGACACTTGAATTCATCACCAAATTGTATTGACATGTTTTGTAGCCTTTTGTTGCTTTCTCATAAAAATAAAGCATTAAAAATGGTTCAAACCTGACTGCTTTATGAAACCAGAAGCAAATTATCTGGAACTTCACAGAGTTCAAATCAGGACACAGCTTTATTAGTTGTTTCCAGTAGGTTGCAGTATTACACAAAGCCAAAGCAGAAGAGGCTTCGAGTAAAAACATCAACAATATCATGTTGGCGCCCATGTTGTTGCTCTGAATTAAAAAAGAAATTCAGCTAAAGACAAAGATACTTAGCAGGTTCAAATTGTCCACCAGAACATTTTCTGAGTGGCTTCATTTTGTTTAAGGAATAAAACTTAAAATAATTTTTTTTTAAAAAGGCATTGATATAGAAAGAACCTATAATATCACACACACACACACACACACACACACACACACACACACACACACACACACACACACACACACACACAATCAACATTAAATGTAGAGACATAAACAGGTTGTTGTCTGATTCAGTTTTTCTTACTGGATTACTAAATCACTTTTGCTTAACATAATGTTTAGATTTAATTTTTTTTACAGCTATGAATAAAACCACAAAAAAGAAAAACAAAACTAAAGCTCCATCTACATCATTTTTCTAAATGATGTAAAGAAACAGATTGATTTAATGTTCAACCTGCCATCCACTAATTTTTGACAAACTGAGAGAGAATGAAGAGGCATGAGTCAGTCAGCTGTTACCTCTACAAAATATGATCAGATTGTGAAGTTTAGCATACAGAGACATTTAACAGAAACAGTAAACATGGAAAAGAAAGTAAGATAATAAAAACAGTTTTCCTCCAGTCAAATCAGAAAGATGAATGTACTCTGCCCTCTGCTGGTGGAACATTTATTAAAACTAGATCAGTGCAGAGTACTAACACATGTTCACTAAGGATCTTTGGGTGTGACCGCATGCAGTTTTACATCGTCATTACAAAGTAGACCAGGGTACATCTGCAAATTTATTGCAAGGGAACTCAAAACCTTTTGTAAGGAAAAATAATATTCACTGTAAATTTATTGGAGAAAGGAGAGAGGTCGATATTTCAGATGAAAATATATAAAAAATTTTGCAAACATTTTTTTTAAACCTAAAAATAGAAATAAAAATAATGGTTCTTCAAAAATGACAACAAATTTCCCAGAGCTGATGTTTATCAAAAAATATAAATTCTCTTGACCAGATCTGATACACCTGTGTAAATTGCATGACTACATAAAATAATTGACCTGTCATTTTGGGCAAACTTTGGTTTGTTCCTTTTGAATGATCTTGATCAATATAAGAATTTGCCAGAACTAAATATCGTCACCTTCCTATAATAATGGCCTAACTCTTTTTTTTCTTTTCTTTTCTTTTTTTTTTTTTTGTTTTTTTTGGGTTTTTTTTGCCAAAAGTAATTTCAGTCATTGTTTGCCAATAACTGATTGTTTTTTTGCAAAAATCATTTTTGACTTAGGCCATTATTTCAGACAATACATATTTACAGTGCAAATTCAGCCCTTAGTTCTGGTGGTTCAGCTAAATATGGATTTTGATAGCATCTTTATTAGCTGTGCAATTGGTTCTATCTGAAATTAACTATCAGATCTAAGAGCGGTTTGAAGCTCAGCTGTTGACCTTTGAAGTGCGAATCTGCAGATTTGTGTGGAACAACCTTCAACAGATAACAGCTGCTACGTTCAGTGCTGGGAGACTTTCTGAGCCGTAGGGCACCGCTCAGGTCAATAAACAATCACAAACTTTCTCTGCTTGGTGCTGAAGCTTCTCTGTCTAAAGGTGGGTGAAAACTACCTGTGTTCCCAAATATTTTTCTTTTGTTTTCTTTCTCTTCATCAGTAAATCTGTCTGTGCTTCCCAGAAATCTTCAGATCCGAGGCGGGAGACTGATTTCAGATTAGATTTAATGTTCAAAAGGAAGGTTGAATAAGACGAAATATATCTGATGCAAGATTTCACAGAAACTATCACTTTTCCCATCTGATATTTTCTGACAAAAAAACATATTTTTTTATTTTATATTTTACCTTTTCGCCATGTTTTGCAACAATTAGAGATTACTATGCTTACAATTATTTTCTTGATAACGTGCAACAACAGTGTTTAGATATAAATTATTCCTTAAAGTAATTTATGCTATTTGCTTTCTTTTTAAGTCCAACCACTCTTCTTTACCCGATGCAATAGTTGATACACGGCAATAAATATTTGCAAGGAAATATGAACTTTTTTCAACGTTTTATTTTTTTAAAAACTTTACCAAATTTGCAAGATAAGAAAATACAACATGCATGTTGCTTATTTCCTCCTTTTTTTATTACTATTTTGTAATATGACTTCCCTACAGACTGCAGCACATTTTGATAATTAAATGAATGATCTGAAGCTACACAGCTGAATGATAATTATTTGTTTTCTCCTGCGCTGTCAGGCAGCATGGCAGCCAGGAGGTGTTCAGCTCTTCAGGTGGCGCTGATCGTTCTGCTCGTCATCATGACAGCCGTCTGCGTGGCACTGATTGTAGTTCTGACCACTGGTAAAAAAGACGCAGGTAAATACACATGAAGCTGAAACATTTATAATCTGTGTCCAGTTCGCTAAAAACAGCCAAGACATTCAGGGAATTCAACTGTGTCGTGTCGTTATGAGATTTTTTTTTAAAAACCTGACGCAGAAACATACAGGCATTAACCAGAGAAAACAAAGAAAAATTAATCAATTTAACACATTTAAAAGCCAATATTTACATTTGGCAAAAAATAAACTAATAATAAATACATTTTCTCACTGCGTGATGCTGGTTGTTTTCTGCTGGATGTTTCAGTACATGTATTTGTTGATTTTGAAAATCTAAACCTGACGAATTGTATAAAAATGTATCTGCAGAGTTGAATCTAACTATAAGCTTGACAATAGTCGTTTCATCTCAGTCTGTATCTCTGTCCTCCAGCCCCAGGGCCTCAGGGCACGCCTTACCTGATTGGAGTAGGACGATCTGACTGCACCGGACCGCCAGCTGAAATCCCTCTGGTCAGTACCAAACCATACCAAATATTTAAAAGTGTTCTGTATGAAATGTTTTGCTCATATTAGTTTACAAAGTTTTGGAAGGAAAGCTTCAGAGCTGAACAAAAACCATGCTTCGGTTTCTTTCTTTACATAATAACATTTGCTTTTTAATCTCCATGTTTGGTTTTAGTTACTTTAAGGCAACATTAAGTTCAAGAAGCACATGCAATTGCTAAACATGTACTGAAAGTTTTATAGTGTTTTTTGGGAACAATTAAAATCTGGAAGTCAATTGCATCTATAGGATCACTGTCATCTACAATCAGCACACTTGCCAGTGTTTTGGTCCTCTTTTTGCTGCTGAAACAGCTCTGATTAGGTATAAACTTTTCTGGATTTCTGAAGGGCCACTGTGGTACCTGCAAATGCTTTTTAATTCCTGGAATGTGTGTGGTCACAGTGGGTCACTCTTCATTGACCACCACATATTGCTTTGATTGGACTTGAGGCCCATTCATCACCTCAAACACATTGTTTTGCTTGTCAGATCAGTCTTTTGGCAGGGAGCATTACCCTGCTGAAAGAGGTACCGCCTACCAGAGTGAAGTGTTTGACTGTGGTCTGTGATAGGCGGTCAGGAAAATTTCACGAGTTTCAGGACCAATATTTTGACCTAGAAGCAGGTCACATCCCATTTCATCTACCAACTGCATCTTCCCAAGGGGAATCTTGTTTCTGTGCGTTCTTCAGGATGTGGTTGTTGGACGTTCGAACGCTTTGCTCATAAGATTGTCTGTCGATACCATCCCTGTTAAATCAAATTGAATACACCCCCAGTCCATTATCACAAGTCTGCTTGTGAACCAGCTTACATCAAAATCAACCCATCCCAGGTTGCAAATCTTTCATTTTAAATTAGTGCGTTTTGCTTCTGGAATCTGTTTATCACAATTATTCCGATACCTTTTTATAAAGAAATAGTTTCAGTAGTTGCTGTTGAGAACCTTTCTATTCATTGCTGGTCTTCTGGTGAGTTTTCTGATTGGTTTCAACACAACATTGGACTAAATGTCTTCGCAGTGGAATCTTTTATGGTTTCCGTTTGTGTAATAAGTCCATAAAAATCATTATTTACTGGCACTTTGAAATTATAACAGAATTAAAATGTTGCACTGATAATGACGTGTTCAATCTCAGATATCCTACAGGATAAGGGCGAAGTCCTAAAAGTTAATCCCTAAACATCCTGAAATTTTCTGTCCAATCCCAGACACCACCAGCGCTGACTAAACAGAAAATCAGATACAGACAATAACAGCAGAGCCTGTCTGAGGTCACAATTTCATTCAGGGTTAATTTCTCAGGGCCATTGGTTGTTGACTTCTTATCTGTTAGTTATCAGCAGTTTATCATTGAAAAACTCTTTTGGCTCTAACAGCGTTTGAATGGTCCACACATCTGAAGCAGGCAAACAACATCATAAGAAGGAAAGTCGGTAGAAGTCAGAACGCCCCTTTACCTGATTGGGTGTGTTAGACTGATATCCTTTATGGTGACGCGTCGGAAATCTTGCACGACACATGTGCTGAGATACCAGAAAACAGGAGAGGAGATGTCGGAGTGTGTTAAAGTGAAGGGGTTGGATCAGAAAGCAACCTGATAAAGACTTTCTAATCTGATTAGAAGACAGCAGACACATGTTTCAGTTTTCAGTTCAGATGGAAGCAATCATTAAATCTCATATCCACAGTTTATTTCAGTTTTAGTTGTCATAATCCAAAAAAATTATACACTCATAAGTGTGAGATTAAACACATTTTGAGTCGTACGCTGTGCTGCAGGATCTGTCTGGAACTGATTCGGGATTCTTTGGAAATTCCACATTAAAACAGTTTCCGTAACAGATTATCATATTGTATTCCCACATTATGCCACCAGGAATCAAGATACCCAAACCCCCTGTTTCACTTGCCCAATCACTGTTCCTTCCTGCAGGCACTGGGCTAAAGCATAGGAGGCTTTTGATAGCTTTTCTGCTGAGCCTGGCCAAGCCCCAGGTTTGGCCAACAGGTTCCTGCTGGTAGGCCTTTAAGCAAGTGACCTGGTCTACCCAGGTTTTATTCTCATTTGGACGGTGTTGACTAATTTTCCAAGCCATACTTCAAGATAGTTGAATCTCTTGTAGGTTAGCATTCTACCCTGAGGCTAATTTATCCTCAAGAGATCATATCAGGAGCCTGAGACAGATTCAGAACTCTACAGAAGATTGAAAACAAAACCATGAGGTTTTGGCAGTATCTTTGGATCCTCTATTCGGAGTCGGATAAGTTTGATAATAGCAGGTGAACCGTCCAAAACATTTGTGTTGCTATAGAAACAGGGAAAAACATACAGCTGAATGTTCACCTGTTATTCAACTCCACTCTTAACACTGCGCCAGAGAACATAGACTGAACTTAAAGCTCATCTTTAAGTGCACAAGCGTTGATCACCACTGCCCACAATTCTGTGAGGGTAAATGCTAGAATTATCCTCCTAACATGATGATAAGAGTACTGTCGTCCTCCCAAAACGTGTTTTTTCTGTGTATCTCAGATGGGCTATGCAAACCCTCAACAAACAGCTGCAGGAATACACACACGTCTGTACAGTCGAGCCTTCATCATCGACGACGGGAGTCGAAGAGTTGTGTTCGTCACCGCTGATGTCGGGATGGTTTCTCAGAGGCTGCGGCTGGAGGTAAACAGACACACACACCCACACACACACACACACACACACACACACACATCTTCTACTTTGTGTACAGAGAAATGATGGACTAAATGCCTTTCACAGATTGTGTTGTTATTGTCCCCATATTGTGCATACTGTTATTTACTATGTGTGTTTTCTTCAAAATGTCTCTTCTGCTGCTGTAACGCAACAATTTCCCATAGGTAAATACCAAATGACCACTTTTATTCTGCTCCACACACATTCATAGACAAATAAACAATAAAAAAAAAGACCTGATTGCAAGCAAAGAGAAGGAATTGAGTGGGTTAGGTTTGTACATCTTACCTACATAAATCATATAGTGAAGGCTTATGATGCTGCTTTTACTGTCCAGATTAGTTTGAATTCACAACCTGGTTGATGTCAGGATTATAGTTCCTGTACAAATTTCTGTGTTTTCAGGTTCTTCAGGCACTGAAGGAGAAGTACGGAGACTTGTACAGACATGACAACGTAGTTCTGAGTGGGACACACACCCACTGCGGACCGGCAGGCTATTTCCAGTACACACTTTTTATGCTCACTAGTAAGGGGTACATCAAGGCAGCTGTGGAGCCTCTGGTCAACGGCATCGTTAAGGTTCGTGTGGACCAGAGAGGTCTGGTTCCTGTTACCTAAAATAATGTATTTCAGTTTTGTTTTTTTTTTCTGATATACAACAACAACAAAAAAACATATCATCTGTAACATCTTCATAGTTATTTAACTAATTTAAATTTAAGACTAATTTAAATCTTATTTCAGAGCATAGACATAGCTCACAGTAACATGAAGCCGGGCAGGATTTACAGGAATAGAGGGGAGCTGGACGACAGCAGCCTGAACAGAAGTCCTCACTCCTACATGAACAACCCAAAGGATGAAAGGAAAAGGTATGAATGGATGAAAACAGTAAAAGAGATAGAGATCAACATTTCTTGCCTTTCTCGCCTGGTTTTACGTCTTTTGTTCATCTTGTTTCATTATGACGACACTGGTCGACTGTGTTAATGGGTCTGTCTTGTTGATGTTGAGCTTTTTTTTTTTTTTTTTTTCTGTACATTCTCCAAACATTTTTGAAAAAGGTTTGGAGAATGAATGTACTTTATTTTTATTCACATATCAAATTGACCATTAGGTGTTTTAAATTGTTAGCACGTGTTAGGTTAAATCATTAGATGAAACCCAGGATATTTAGGGTTAGGACATCCGTCTGCACCAATAAAGAGATGTATCCAGATATTAATGAGTACTAACTTTTCAGGTACAAGTCGAACACAGACAAAGACGTGTTGGTGCTGAAGTTCACAGATCTGGATGGCGACGGGATTGGTATGATTAGGTAAAGATGTTTTTATTTTTATTTATTTTTTTGTTAATTTAGAAGAGCAAATGCATAATTATGTTTCCTTCTAAAGAAAGTTTATCTTCAGTTTTAATATTATGTAAATTATTGATGAGTAAATTCATTTTGGATTATCAACCAGGGTTATTGCACTCTTTCGTTTTGACAACAGCCTGAACTGTTACAGATCATTTTTGCACCATAGAAACTGAAGGGGACCTCATAAACTTTTAGGTTTTTATCGGACTTCTTTCTTTTAGAATCGACCACAAACTAGCATCCAACTTGTGTCTCTAAACGTATATGTCAGATTTTCATATTCTCCATTAGAATCATTCACAAATAAACCTTTCTAAACTTCATCAGTTTAAATTTGATTTCACGTTCCACTCAACCAACCAGCTTTCTGCAGAGTAAAAATTTCAAATATTTTTCTGTTAATATCTGTTAAGAAAAATATTGTAAAACAGTTTAAAGTTGAATATTTGCATGTAGATAACAGTTAATTGTGACCTCTCCTAACTTGAAGCTTCTGTGTCCCCAGCTGGTTTGCTGTGCATGCTGTCAGCATGAACTACACCAATCGCATGGTGAGCAGCGATAACATGGGCTATGCTTCCTACCTGCTGGAGGAGGACAAGAACCCTGGAGAGCTGCCTGGACAGGTGCAGGACACACTCATTACTTTGTAATAAATTTATAAGGGACATTCAAAGACAAGCCCCACTGGTCGGTTTTTCCCCACTGGTTGATTTTACTGATGAGTTGAGCCTCTGTTTGTAACTATTCAACAAGCAGCACATCTGTTCAGACTGGCATTTGAGTCTATTGCATCTCTCCTAACTTGCCTGTTACTTTATTTCAAATAGTCTATTTTCGTGGAAGTTTACACTGCAGCTCTTGTACTTGTATGTTTTTAGGGAAGTTTTGTCGCGGGTTTCTCCTCCAGTAACCTTGGCGACGTCACTCCAAACACCAGAGGACCTTATTGTGTGAACACTGGGCTACCCTGTGACTATCTCAACAGTTCCTGCCCAGTTGGCGGGGTAAAAAAAATACACACCGTATAAAAATACACACAACTGCCATCTTTAAAAGCTGAGCACTAAGTGCGTCTCTTTCAGACTAAAATGTGTCAGGCATTCGGGCCAGGAAAAGACATGTTTGACAGCACAAGGATCATTGGACACAACATCTACTTGAAGGCCAAGGTATATTACAAGGTTTTTGTGAAAGCAGAAGCTCACGTTCAAAGTGTTCTTCTACAAAAAAAAAAGTGTCTGATGGTGTGCTGCTGCCCCCTGCAGGAATTGTATGCGAATGCAGTGGAAGAGGTCACAGGTCCAGTTCGGTTTGCTCATCAGTGGGTCAACATGACGGCCGTGACTGTCAAGATCAACGACACGCACACGGTCAGGAGACACGCAGAAAACATATTTAGAATGATCATAATTATTAAATAAAGTTTAGGACCTGATGTATTTATTTTGTACATGTTTTTTTTTAATACAACTCAAGCACCCTTTGCATTCAGATTTGTTAAAATATTATATTTGAATTTGTAATTAATTTTTTTTATTAGATAGACTTTTTCAAATCATCCTTTATTGCAAATGCTTCATTTCTGAAAGGAATGTTGTTATTTTGCAAATTGCTTCTATCTGTATTTTTAGTTATGTGCAACATGTCTTAGATAAATCTGGTGACAGAAGCCGGAGTGATAGGATGTTTAATAGAATAAACTTTTAGTAAAATCATGATTTTATAGATTATTATGAATATATGAGTTTACTAATTCAAACTCTGCCTCCACTAGATTTTTTTCTGCTACCACAAAATATATCTACAGTATGTGTGTGCTGTTTTTTTTTTTTTTAGGTCAGCACATGTAAACCAGCTCTGGGTCACAGTTTTGCAGCAGGAACGATAGACGGGGGAGGAGACTTGAATTTCACTCAAGGTGATTTTATTGTCGTCTTGCTCTCATTTAAATCTCATTATGAAACGTCGCCCTTTCCCCTCATTTGTGTGACTCTCGCTGCGCGTGAAGGCGCTGTGGAAGGAGACCCCTTCTGGGACGGGATCAGGGATGCTCTGGTGGGGCCGCCGTCCAACCAGACAAAGGAATGTCATCATCCCAAACCCATCCTCTTCAGCACAGGCGAGGTGAAACGTAGCAGAATTCAGATGACCAGACGCAGTATAAACAAATGATATTTGTGTTACTCAGTCATTTTGTGAACGCTCGCTCTTCTGTTTACTTAAGAGATCGAAAATGTGAAGCATTCTGAGCGTTTTTGTGTTTTCGTGGCGTTCAGATGAACTGGCCTCTGCCGTGGCATCCTCAGATTGTGGATGTTCAGATCATCACCGTCGGATCCGTGGCCGTTGTCGCCGTCCCTGGAGAAATGACGTAACGATGCTTTTTACCTCAGTTGACCATAAAGAAGCCGACTGCGAACCGCCAGTTTGTCGGTAGCACTGCTGCTTATATGCTCTTTATTTATGTGGTTGCTTCCACAGCACCATGTCAGGAAGGAGGCTGCGAGAAGCGGTCAAGAAAGTGAGCGCCGACATGGACGCAAATGTTTTTGCAGCTCCTTCTGTGGCTTTACGCTGAGGTCTTAACACACGTTGTTGTTTATCAGGAGCTGACGTCGGTGAGCACCTTCAGGAACTCAGAGGTGGTGATTGCCGGACTTAGTAACGTCTACACTCACTACATAACCACGTATGAGGAGTACCAGGTATTTGATCAGTCGTCAGATGTGTCGTCTTAAAATCAGTCTGCCATGCAGACAAGATCGAGACAAAATGTGAACGATTCATAGCGGGGGGTCTAAATGAACCTAAATCAAGTGTTTAAGACACTAAGTCCTATTACGTCTTACATACGACTTCAGCAAATTTAGTTATCGGTGAGAGTTTTTTTGATTTTCTTTATGGCCTGATAGTTGTCTCTAGTTACTTTCTGATATAACCCAACAAATTTCCACCTGTGTGTTGCAGGTGCAGCGATACGAAGGAGCGTCCACCATCTACGGTCCACACACACTCACCGCTTACCTGCACAAGTACCGTGAACTGGCCAAAGCCATCGCCCAGGTGTGGTCAGGCAGTGAATACGTTTGATGTGATTTTAAAAAACATTTAAATAAGTTTTTAGTTAGGGATGTTCTTCTTCATCACTGGTCAATTCTAACTGGTGAAGATACTGACGTTTTAAGTGATCAGTGTTACAGTTAGGAGGACAGTGTATTTTTTTTTAAACCGGTAAAGGGAAGAAATAAATAAATAAAAAAATCACCTCTCTAGATTGGATGTTAGGTTATCAGAAAAAAGCTGTGCAGTTTTTTTTGTTTTTTTTTGAAAGAGTTTTTAAAAACTAAAATTTTGCAAAGAGTTGCCCTGACATCTGGATTTTACCAAGATTTTAGAAAATCACGAATGATTGAAAATCTCAGATGTTCGACGCTTTAATGACGAATATAAAAAAAAAAACGCATGAAACTCCTACGACTGCACAGATGTTTTTTGTGTTTTCAGGACAAAGTGTCAGAGCTGCCTGTTGGCCCTGAGCCTCCCTTCTTCACAAGCAACCTCTTTAACTTAATGGCTCCAGCAGCGGTGGACAGGAAGCCTGTGAACAGCAGCTTCGGAGACGTTCTGGAGCAAGTCCTTCCCGTCTACAGGCAGGTAGGAGTCCCTATATGCATTTATATGCAGATATATTTTTTTATGTACATATCTAAATTAAACTCTGCATCATTTTTTTTTTAGGGTGACATCGTCTCAGTCACATTTGTAGCAGGAAATCCTCGACATTCAGGAGACATTGTAAGGAAAGAGTTTGTTTTTTGTTAGTTTTTTTTCTGCAGCAGACGCTGTTGATTTTTTACCTTTTTTGCAGAACTGTTGTGAGACTCTGTCTTCATCCTTACTACTTGTTTTTCTTTGTTGCAGAGAGACCAGACGTTTGTCACAGTGGAGATTTATGATAACAGAACAGAAAACTGGGAGGTTGTTTACAATGATGCGTCGTGGGAGACCAGGTAATGTAATATAAAAATAAAAAACATTTCAATGTTCTTAAACATGAACAGGATACTTAGCCGAAACTTGCGTCAGTGTAGTTTAGTGTGGTTTGTTAGTATTTTTTTTTCCCCATTTGTGACTTAATACTATAGGAGGTTTGGAAATGTTCCTTTTCAACAGTTTTGAGTTGGGACCTAGCAATTTCAGGCCACAAATTGCAAGAGAAAACCTTTTTATTTTTTTTGTAGGTGTACAAAGTTTGACCACGGCATGCTCTAAAACCAAACATATTTACTTTAGACCTGAGACTAAAGTTAGCCTCTGCTGTAACTTCTGCAGGTTTCACTGGCTAAAGGGCTCGAATCGACAGAACAACGCCACAGTCGAGTGGTTCATCCCCTCCTCCGCTCCTGCTGGCTCCTACAGGATCAGACACTTCGGACATTACAAAGAGCTGAAAGGCCTGAGTCCCGTCATCACGCCATACGAAGGCTCGTCCGACGTCTTCTCGGTCGGGTCCAGCTACTATCACTCACATGACCAGCCGGTCCACAACCACAACTCTTGATCGCAGAAGAACTTCCTCCATCGGGATCTCAGAAACGTTTGTTTGGATTTAAGGAATGAGACGCAACACATTTAGAAAAATAATATTTCTAAATAACAAATTATGAAATATAAATCCATTGCTTTGTGTATATTGGTAAGAATATTTTGTTGTCCTTGATTCTGTAGCATTTCCATTAAAACAAATGTAATTTTCTGTTTCTTTTATTGTCTCATTCCTATAATCTTGCGTTTTATGAGAACAATTTCTCTCCTCACATGTTTGTTCTGTTTGTCTTTGCAGATGTTTTATCCTATTATCTTTTTTTTTTTCTTTGTTAAAATCTCTCACTTATTCCTAAACCTCCGCTAAAAGATTTAACTCAATTAAAAATGACAAACTCACGTTTATAGCAAAAATATTTATTTTAAACTTGTCTGTATAGAAACGTCTCAGCCAGGCCAGGGTTATACATTACAGGAACAATAATAATCGTCACAGCAGCATGGATAAGGTCACTACAGCAACACTGACGTGCATTCGGCGGCTTCAGGAAGTCAGCAGACAACTAAACCTCGGTCAGGCAAAACACATTTCATCAGAGAAGTCGGGGGGGTTACAGGAGACTACCGAGGTTTCTTTGCACATAACGGAACCCACAAGCTCGATTATGATTATTTTACACATGCTTTTCCTCAACAACGGAGCACATTTTCATCGTTAAACGTGATGTTTTGTTTTGTTTTTTCTTTTTAAGTCGGCTGTCGTATGGTTTATCGTCACAAACTGGGGTGGGGGGAAAAAACGGATTTGTTCTCCAGCTTCACTCGGCACGTAACTGTAAAAATGCATCACGGTTCGGTTCGGATCTACCGGCACACAGACGTTACTCGTGTGATGTTTGACATTTGAGCCCGGCAGCCTCTGGAAGCCCTTTTTTTTTTTTTTTCTTTCTCTACCTCTCGCACATTCACAGATTATCCGTCGGCACTCTTATCCCGAACAACTGAAACTCCAATCCGTTCAAGATGTGGAAAACTAAATGTCACCGGAGCAACTAAACCCGTTTGCATATTGAGTTTTTGGGGTGAAAATGATTTTTCCCTTTTTTTTATATTTTTTTATTTAAAGTGCTTGGATGTATTAAAACATGAATCTCTGTTCATTCAGCAGTCGGATTAAACACTGAGCGATGGACGTCAGTCTGCGATTAAAGTGACGTCACAGGTACATCGATGATGCTGGGGCGGAGGATCCCTCCGATGTTTTCCTCTCAAAACCATTCTGACCCAACAGCGACAAACATTATATTTACATATAACCGAATGGCTAAAAATAATTCTAATATTTTGGTTCTACTTTATCATAGGAAGCAGCTCGTTCGGATTAAAAACAAATCATATTTCCTTCCCTAAACCGGAGCTAAAAAGCGTAACAGATTGTTCTCGTGTTTTGAGTCACAGCTTCATGTCAACGTCGTTAATACCACCGTGATTATTAAAGGCACAAATGTTAAAACTAGATTTCAAAAAATATAAATGTAAAAACTATTGTGGCTTCACAGTCAAGCTATTTCTCCAGTCTGTTGGAACGCAAACTGAATTTTGACTATAAACGGTAAATAACCGAAAATAACCTTATACGTTATTTACTGTTTTTAATTTTGAAGCAAAGCTATTAAAAATATATATATATGTATATTTAAGTTAACACTTTTTTTATATATGTCTTTCTTTTCATTATTAATCTTTGTTTATCTGCTTTGAGGAACTTGCTTTACCGATCCACTTTATTCCTGGATGCTGTGATGCTTTTCATAGATTGTTGAAAACTTCACTCAGTAACATTTTAGCATGTAAACAAGGCGTCTCTGTCAGAGCAAATAGTGATTAAAAACATGTGGGAACATCAGGCTTTTATACGTTAAACGTGATTTTTGAATTTGAATAACATTATCGTGCCAGTACCTTCAGGACTGGGGATGAACTCGAATGTAAAATAAAATTAAACATTTGTCCGTCTCTTCAGATTCTCTGCTACTGACGATCGCAGTGAAGGGGGAAAAAAAATTACTTAATATAGAATTCATTTGGTTATTTCAATGTTTTTAAGTGACTTAAGACATCAAGTTGTGCATTAGACTGTTTTTAGCGATCATTTCTAAAATAAGCAATATATGGTCAAGCTTTGTCAGATTAAATTTGTAACTACTGCCAAAAGTAGGCATGTTCAGACATGTCTGAGATTCAGTTGAGACGCGCTTGTTGGTGTGTGATTTTTGTTAAAATGTACAAAAATGAAGCATTTTGAAGCAGCTGCCATTATTGTGCCAGAAGTAACTAATGTAGTTAATCCTACAGCCAGGAATAAGGTGGATCTGATGATCTGTTTTTTAAAGGTTGGTCGTCTTCATGCGGTAAAACGAAAATGAAAGCATCTCAGCCATCTGTGCAACTTTCCTCACAAATGAAAACGTGCTCAGACCCATTTATTTAAAAAAAATGAACGTCTGAGACTGAAGGAATGTTTGTTCGTATTAAACTGGGCCTAGACCGGAGCAGAAGTCACTCAGACTGAAGTTTCGGTGTGCGGCCAAAGTCCGGACGTTTTGACTGATCAGCTTAACGGCAGTTTAAGAGGGAAGAGGGGGGGAGTGGCTCACGCCGGAAACGTCAAACACAAAGTCACACAGTTTCAGACATACGGACACACACAGGCGACACTTCAAACACACAAGAGGACAACCTTTTAAACATACTATGAACACGTTTTCCGTCGATCAAACGACAAACCGCATAAACTCTGCGAGTCTCTGACGCATGGAAGTTCTGTTAAGACGCTGTGGGATAAATGACGCCGTAAATGGATTTTGCACTTGTGCGATATGTTGAACTGATACTGAAGACAAATTAAAGTGAATACCTGAAAACATGTTTGAAACACGTCAGAAATGTGTGAGAAACATGTGGAAAACGGGTCAGAATCATTTCAGACGATGTGTCGAAACACTGCTATCTTGAAGATGTATTGTTACGGTCCTGTCTGACGTATGGCACTAATTTTCAACATCTGATTCAGTTTTTTTTTTTCATAGTTTACATCTGTTGTTTGCCTTCAGGGGGTTTGGGTGACATCCTGTTTGCTGAGCAGAACCTCCAGCAGCCGCAGTTTGGCTTTGAGCTGTTTGTATTCCTGGTATTCCTCCTTTATCGGAGTGCGGTCCTCCTTCTGGCAGACCCTGTTGGGAGAACCAGTCACTTCATAAGTTACACCATGTACGGCTGCTCGTTTAGTCAAAAACAAATCCCGATCAAATCACTTTTTAATGATTAAAAAGTAAAATTCTGGCAACCACTGCTGCCGGTATTTTACCGTAAATTAGAGACCTTTTCTTTGCTTTTGTTTTTGCAGTGCACACAGGGTTCACGTCACCTCAGCTGAGCTGAAAGGGGGAACTCCATCACTGATGACTCATCACAGACACATTTACAAAGCTTTTGATTCATTTAGATCACAACCAGAAGTGAACAAAATCCTCAATATTTTGTTTCTTAAAGGGGGATTCTTCCACGTTTTCTGCACCAACAGAAGCTCTAGGACAAACGTTTTGCCAAGTTTCTTGTGACCAATCGGTACCGAAACATTGCAAAGTTTAACAATTGCAAATGTGTATTCCCTCATGATTTAGAACTGGTGCTGTTAGCTTAACGTACCGTCCGGTCTGGCGGTAAAACTCGTCCTCGAACTCCCTCAGAACTTTCCTCCTGATCTTCTTCTCAGCTCTGGTTTGCCGCAAACACTCCAACAGCTGAGACCTTAACCAGCGGGAGGACAGAAGGGTTAAAAGGCATTCGGCTCTGTTGTAGCGGAAAACATGAAGAACGCAGACGCTGTTGTTAAAGGCACACCTGGACGCTTCATGCAGGTTGGCCGTGGTGAGAGCGCCCTGCTGACGGACGGCTTTCACCTCGTCTATTGGGGACACGAAGGCCGGGTCGCTGTCCCGGTCGCTGTCCTCCTCGTTGGCGGCTGGCCACGTCGCTCTGCAAGAAGGCGGCACTAGAACGTCACTAACCACCGAGGAGGTCAGAGACTCTTCATCTGAGCCCTCCTCTTCCTCCTGTGGGACAGAAACAGAAAATGGATTAGGCTTCGGTGGTTTTGTCTTCGTAATTTAGACATTAAACTGATTTTCAGCTACATTTAAGCTTCAGTTAAGTAAAAGCTGAAATATATTTTTATTAAGAGCATCACCAGGACAGAATCTGCTTCTGATTCAAGTATTTTTTTCTAATTGAGAAAGAAGCAAAACTGGTCAAGAACAATTTGCGTGTGTGTGTTTGTTTCTCACTATGGTGGTGATGGTGGGACTGGCACACAGTAACCGTTTGATCATCTGGTAGCGGTCATAAAGAGGCTTCACCAGGTTCTTCTCCTGCTTCGTTCCCTGAAGGATAAAAAGGAGATGGTAAACCTCTGAAACCCTTTATGTTGACATGAGCTTTTCAACAGCATTTCTACACAAACTAAAGGGGAAAAAAGCCTCACTAATAAGGTTGTCCCGATCCAATATTGATATCAGAAATCGGTCTGATATAAGCCAAGAAAAAAAAAAACGAGTATCGGATTGTATCGGCATTTTAAATCTCCAATAAAACCATTAGAAGCACTCTGCTTCCACTCCAGACCGATTGTTTAATAATAACCAATACATAGTTGTTGGCTATTGTTTACTGTTTGATAAAGCCTTTTCTAGCATTCCTTATGACAAAATAACTAATATAAGTACATATGAATTGTGCTGATATAATATCGGGTCAATATCGATACATCAGAAATTTAAAAGTTGTATCGGGACTTCCCTGCCCATTAAGTATCTGAGATGAAGGTAAAGTTTCCACTGGGGCCTTACTGGTTGGCCGTGAACACTCTCAAAGTACAGCAAACATTTCTGCAGTGTGATCTTCTCCAGGACCATCTGTGCCTGCGTCATTTCCTGTACACCGACATGAGCAGACAGGAAGTCAAAGCGGAGCTCAGGCTCAGCTCACAGGAGCACCTCAGACAGCCGTCACAGCGAACACAAACCTTCATGTTGTCAGGGAGACCCAGACACTGTCTCTTTTCTCTCAGCCGCCTGAACAGAGACTCCACAGTTTCCTCTAGAGATGGTTTGTGGTCCGACGCCCCCTGCTGGCCGGAACCCGATCTGCAGATTAAGTGTAAAGAACCCAGATGAACATATTATTGCTCTAATTAATTAATTTAGCTATGTAAATCCTGACACTTCTAAGGGTCTTCAAACAATGAATGGATGAAATTGTATGGAATATTACCTGCATGTTTCGCTGGATTCCTGCTCCTTTGACTCAAACACCGACTGTCGAAGCCTCAACTCTGCGGAGGACACACATTCAGAACAACCTCAAAAACAAGGTGAGTAACATTTACATTAAAAATGGAACTGAACCAACTGTTTATGGCATTTGCTGCAGAGAAAACAGAAGATATTATAGCAAGACCAATTAAATACCTAACATGTGGTTGGTTGTTTTTTATTAGTCTTTTTCATATTTGTTCGAACTACAGCAGATTTGTTGTAGTAATTGAGAAAAATCTAACTTCAAATCAGTTTCTTTTTTTTTTTTTTTTTTTTTAATAAGCTGGGACAGATCTTTGTTGCATTTTTTACCTTTAAGTTGTTTGCGAGCTTTTGCCAGCTCACTCATCACTCTGATCATCTCCGGGTTTGAGTATTTATCGTTGTGGGACGGCTGAAAAAAACAAACACAAAACAGACGACGATTCAGATTAACTAAAGAATTCAAAACCATTTAAAATAAATCATAACAACAAATATCCACAGAAATATCTAGTCAAATACTAGACTTTACATATCAGTAGACAGTTGAAGTTTTGGGAAGTTGTCCGGGGCGGCATTCAGAAGAGGGGCGTGAATAAGCACCATAGCATACAACTTATCTGACTGTTACGACATGAACAAGTTTCTAATGCTTTTATACACATGCAGTAAACGGAGAGTTTCTGTCTCTCACGTGTGTTGAGCAGGTTTTTCTCAGCTTTCTACTCAGAACGGGAAGATTAGCTTTCATGCTAATCTTAGATGCTGTCTGCTGAGATCTACTGCCCTTTAAAACCATCTTAAAAGTTCAGATTATTTGTATGAATTTTAAGTTGTTGAGAAGGGTAAAGCCACTTGCTATTTTTGTGGATTATATTCTGAATATATAAACACACAGCTGGAAATCATGCGTTTTCCTGTTGTTCTACTCCACGGTGATATCCAAATATATCCCATAAATAAAGCGAAAATAGGAAGAGAAAAAGAAGCCGAAATTTGAAGCCTTTAAACTGATTTAGGCGGCCGTCACGTCATCACGCGAGAGGGGAAGTGCAGATTTACCTTGTAGTTCATTTCCTGCTCAAACTGATCCTCAAACCTGCGAACCCTCTTCTTCAGGCTCTGAATGTGTCGGGTGAGGAAAGGGATGGACGCTGGACACTCGTCCTCTGAAACCTCAGTCCTGTCCCCGAGACTCCTGCACCTGCATAGAGGAACGTAAGGGTTCAGCTTCGCTAGTTTTCATCTGTCTGCTGAACATAAACTACAAACCAGGGCCTCAGTGAAATTCAAACTTGATATTATGTGTCAGTTTTTACTCATTTCTGCTTAGCATCAATGCTCAGAGGCGTACCCGTAATCAGGGAGTCAATTCTTAAAAATGCCTGAATAATGTGGAAAATCCAACCTTCCATATCGCCGTCAAATTCGGTGATATGGCGAGAGAGAGAGAGAGAGAGAGAGAGAGAGCAAGAGAGAGAGTCTAGTGAGACATCAAACCACAATCTGGGTCATGGACACATTTTGACCCCCTGCCTCAAGCTTTGGCTCTAAAGATAAAATAATGGATGGATTATGTAAGATGCATTAAAAAGGGAGACACAAGGTTAGAATAAAATCAACTCATCAGGACAGAAAGAAAAAAACAGTCTCACTAGAGTTCACTCAACATGCTCTGCTTCTTTTTTTTTATAAATCTTGTGATAGTATGTCGGAAGGAAAATTCTTTATGTCTGACAATAACCAAAAGACATTCATATAACCAGTCCCACACTGTGTCCTGCCTATTACTATGAATGAACATTCAGAGGAGCCTAAAATGGATACAAAAAAAAATCTACATTTTCCCATTAAAATGTTGATTATTTTCTGATGGCAAAAAAGAAGAGATCAAAATAAATCACAGCAGAACTTTCTCCACCTGCAATGTTGACCTGTAACCCATCAACCCAACTGAAAAACACAAAAGCACTAATGAAGTAAAAAATGAATTCATGTGGTTGCATAAGAATGCACACTGTCTAATATTTGGGGAGCTGTTAGAAAGCTGGATATTAAAAGAAATGTCATCTTACAGCACAATGTATTCACCAGGAGCAGATTGAAGTTTTGGAACCGTCCTGCCCGATCCCAGACCTGACTCTGTGGACTGACAAATTAGAACCACTACAGAACCAAATACCAAGGAATATTAGTGTAAATGAGTCCAAATAGGGTTCCCGAAGAAACAAAACAAAAGCCACGTCAAGATATCCACCGCCAGATTGGTAATGTCAAGTGAAAACCACCAGCAAATTCCCACATCTACAACTGTTGTGGTCAAAACCCAGATTTGATTTAAAGCCAACAACATGCTCGTCTAGAGCTGCACAGGAGAAATAAAACTCAATTTTACTCCTCATCAATCAAACACCCAGTCTCATATCGAGACACGGTATCAACAGGTGCCACAGCTTGCTGTTGAAGTCTAGTCCTACTACTCTTAAACCCAGACCTACATTGTACCAAAATCTGGACACATATTGTCCAACTCAAAAGAAAACCGTCAACAACTACACCTGTAAAAACATAAAAGAACTACTGGGCTCCAATTCTAGACTCAAAGAAGACCGATAAAATCAGAGCCATCTTTGGACCAACACATCCCATTTCAGTGGTAAATCATCTGAAACATATTTAGACTAAAACTGGACGGATGTCAAGGTTCAAAAGTCACAACCCAGGTCTGTGAAATTCCTGAAACTGAAACTATTTCAGGACTAATCGCAAACTAGTTCAAAATCAACTCCCTCAGTATGTTTGACTGAGTCATAGCTGATGACAGGATGTGATCCAACATGTCCAGAATCCAGAAGCCGTCGATTCCAGTGAATCGATGCCGTCCTGTTCCTCAGAGGCAGCTCTCTATGTCAAATTTGTTTAAAATGCTCCAACACACCCGATTCAAATGACTGAATCCCTTTTTTAATTTCTGCAGAGACCTGCATCAAACTCAAGTCCTCCACGGACATGTTTTGACAACATTCAGGTGTGTCCCGGTTCAGCACACCTCCATCAAGCAGCTGGATTTTCTCATCCAAAGAAATGCACCACATCTACCCTTGAGGACTGGAGTTTGATACCCGCATTTTTAACCAAGGTTAACGTCTCAACGCTACGCTTCGGATGCTCACAGCATGTACTGCTGGCTGCAGGGTGGCGATGGAGCCGTATCTGGGTCGGAGTTGAACCTCAGGCTGGGGCTGCAGCAGCGTGGGGAGGGGAGGGGACTGGGGAGGCCTGCCAACAGCTGGAGGAGAGCTCCTCCTCCTCCTCCTCCCCCCTCCGATCCGTCTCCTCCTCCTCCAATCTCACCCCCAGGGCTGCTCCTCTGTGGGGAGTGATGAGGACTGGGGGACAATGTCCCATCGGACACCAGGGGCTGCTGGCTGAGGTGGATGGAAGCTAACGGCTGGTGTCTTGGGGGCTGTGAAGGTCTGGTCAGGACAGTCAGGAGCTCTGGTGAAAACAAACGACAAATTAATGGACATAATGGCCCATTTCTCATGCATATTTCATGGGATCACATCAGCTCGCCAACATTTTCAGCAATTAGCTAGTTGTAAAGATGCTCCTGCTGCGGGAGCCGATCCTGCGTTGTCTCCGATTCCACTTTAAATTCTCAGCAAATGCTAACAGAGCGAAGCTTCGGTGAACCACGCAGTTTGAGTGAGAGTCGAGGAGCTGAAGGAGGTCAGTGTGCTTCACAGAGTTTTTTACTTCAGTGGCTATAAATAGCTGATTGCTGAAGGGAGGTGGGAGAATGAAAACACACACACACACCCACGCACACACACACTCTGCGAGAGGCTGGAAGGAGCTGATTCATCAGAAACCCAGAGACAAAAACCTGAAAACAGTTTACAAGGAGCTTAAGAGGAACATCTGACCTGCACAGAGACAGACAGGTGGGGGCAGGAAGAGAAAGACGAGGACAAGAAACAGACAGGTGAGGACAGAGACAGACCAGGTGTACCTGGAGGGTGGTTCTCATCTGTTGGGGCTCTGTGGCAGAGAGCTGTCGTCCTCCCGTCCTTCCCCCCCAACTCGACGGGGACACAGGGGCTCTTCCCCTCCTTGCTGCCCAGGGCAGGGGGGCTCTCCTCTGGGGACGTCCCCTGCGAGGACCCTCCCTCCACATCCAGAGCCTGGAGCTTAAGCAGGGAACTCTGCAGGCAGAAGCAAAACATGCCGACACACTGATAAACCAGGTCCTAAGAGGAGTGTGTCCAACACGGACAGCAGTGAGTCCCGTCACTGAGATGGATCCAGATATTAGCCCACTCTCTGTCCCTGGATGGTTACATGTTGAGGGGGCAGGACGATGTGCTGGTTGCTTCTTGGTGTATGATCATGTCCTCCAAACGAAAGGATGACTCACTCAGCGTTTAATCCACCAATTTGCCTCATCCCTGTGGGTCAGCCAGATGCAAGGAGGTTAAATATGAATCCTTCCCTCTCTCAGCGGTGCAGTCCAGGTGTTTCAGTGAAATCCGGCTGCCGTAGATGATGTTCTCCTGATTCCTTCCTCCTGCGCAGGCAGTGAGTGCTCAGGAATTAGCCTGCTCCGATCAGTCTCAGCTCAGCAGGACGGTTTTTTGAATTCTCAGCCTGTCGTTTTGCACGTTCACTGATGATGATGATGGTGATGATGCAATGGTCTCCTCCCTTCCTCCCCCTCTCTCTCCCTCACTGTGCGCGCACCTCTCTCGTCTCCCCTCCCTCACTGGCTGGATTACTCATCCTCAGTCTTGAGAGGAAGAGGAGGGGGCTGGGAGGAGGAGGAGGAGGATGGAGATGTTTGCCTCCGTCAGGATTAGAGACGTGTGGGGGACCGTCTCTCTATCTGATTGTGAGGTTTTTCCCGCATCAGAGAGGGAGGGCCCTGCCTGCTGACATCATCATCTCATTCATAAAAGCGCAGGATGAAGGAGAAAGAGGAGAAGGAGGAGGAGGAGGGACGTCCTTCTCCTTAGACCCAGTGAACGCTGCTGCCTCACAGAGAGACGCACACAAAACATCCTCCTCTTTTTCAACAGACAAAGATTGATGGAGTATCCAAGAAAGTACTTCAGCCACAGTAAGCAAGTATTTGGGACAAGAGCTTCTGAAGTACTGAGAAGATGATGAAAACGTCAATCGTTTAATATTTCAAAATTGCATCATCAGACGTTTCGGACAGACCGAAGTGTAGTTATGTTGAGATTTTGTTCTTTTCAAGACCAAAATAACAGTATTTAGAAAAAAAAAAATCATGACTTTTCCACGAGCTCCAATATAATTTTCCATGATCCATGTACAAGTTCAGAAAGAAAAGTGTATGACTGAAAGACTAACTGCACAAAGTTGAATTATAGCGAACATGTAAAAGTGTAGTGCAGGCAGACAGGGAGGAAATATAAATGACAAATGTGAAAAATCAAGCCCACACAGACAGGTATGAGCTGAAAAATGTCAATGTATTAACTGAGGAATCATATGACGACAATGCCAATTACATACACAAAACATATTAGCAGTAATGCAAACAAAAGATTGTACATGTATGTAGAAATAACTGCTTCTACAAAAGTTCAGAACAGACAGGTGAGGCACACAGGCCACGTTAGCGTAGTAGTCGATATAAACTGATAATGTTTTGTGTTTTTTGTGTTATTTACTTGTTATATTCTTGGGGTTACATCAGAAAGATTTCATCATTTTGGTTATAAAAATAGGGAGTATATTACTCATCACCAGTCACAGTTGTTTCCTGTGTTTAATGTTGACAATTTTCCAAAATAAAGTGAGTTGATTGATTAATTGACAGTTTGACATAGCGCCAATAGGGGGCAGTATCTCTCCAACCAATGCTAAAGATGACCGTTGCTAGGGGGCCTTAACAAGTGTTATCTCAGGGCTGAGTATGTGGGGGCCTTAATACGCATGTGTATAACCACCGTGGAGCGATACTTCTGAGTTATTTTGTGTTTCTGGTGATATTAATAATATATTCTATGTTATGTTATTGGGCTCTGTTAAGTATTAATTACCATTAATTACAACATTGAGTTCCTTATTGGTATTGTTTCAGTTACTTGAACATTACTTTTACGATGCTGATGTTTTAGAAAACTGTGCAGTGGTCTCTTAACTATTTCCAGAGCTGTATAAATATACATATTACAGTAAAAACTCGTGGCAGGGAAACTAGAGGCACCAAACAAAATTGTTGAAATACTGACATCTGGTGGTCAGAAGCAAGAAGTACAAGCAAGATCGTTGGGAAAACAAAATACGTACTTTCTTTTTTCCATATTATCAATGGACTTCACTATTCCATTCTAAAATCAAGATTTAGAGGAACAAACTGAATATTTATCAAAAACTGACTTTTATGTGCTCTATTTTTCCTGTCCTTTTCCCACTTCCATTCGCCATCGAACATTTAATATTTAATAGTATTCGTTTTATTTGGTAATGCTAATTAAAAGAACTGGTAATTATAAACTAATAACTAATGCCATTAGTTAGTATAACTCATGTGTTCATTAGTTATTATTTTAGACATTGATAAAGTGACAGTAAATATTGCATTTTTGAGTCCTCTGTTCATTGCCCAGAAATGGAAATACTTTGAGACTCTTAACTATATGATTACAAAAGATAAATGATAACAATAACTAGAAAATTTCTGAAGAAAATTAAACAGGGCCTTCCAAAGTGTGTCAGTTGGAACCCAGCGTTTTGATGCTAAAAATTAGCATAAATGCCAAAGTAAGCTACAATGTACTCAGTAGCATGTGGAGAGTCATAGCATATTGAGTGACATGGATTTACTCCATTCAGTATGTTAAAATTAGTGTACAAGCTAAAATTAGCCAAAATGCTAATGTTAGCCTAAATGCTACCAGTGGCATGTCTGGTATAACTAGCATTGACTTCCTCCATTCAGTGTGCTAAACATGGCTAATAAATAAATTTAAAAAAAAGTTAAAAACTTGTTTTAGGGAAAAGGTGCTGTCTAATGTTTGTGCTATTGTTAAAAAACAAAAGTAAAAGTCAGGTATTTCGTGGCACTAGGTCAACAGAAAACACGCTCTCTTAGCAACAGATTAACAACAAATATTATTGTTCAAAAAACATGACATTTCCCCTGCTCTTTTGAAATACTACTTAAAAATTGTGCAGTTGGTATATATATATATATATATATACCAACAACTGACCTGAGAGAGA
>NW_006800272.1:584448-586723 GCF_000485575.1 Poecilia formosa
ATATAATAAAACTGTCAATCACAAAAATAAAACTGATTTATACTTCGTGGCAATTCGTTACCATAAAAAAACGGTCATCTCTTAACACCAAATTAATAACGGGTAGGATTATTGTTTATAAAACATAAGCTGTTTTGAAATACTGCTTATCTACTTAGATACAAAGTTGGTAAATGTCGCAAAAGTAAAAACCTAATGTTTACTTTGTGGCACTTGGTTACCAGAAAATGGGCTCATCTCTTATCAACAGATCTGTTGCTCATCTCTTAGCAACAGATGACATACATTGTTATTGTTCAAAAAACCTAGGATTTCTTCTGCTCTTTTGAAATATATATATATATATCATAAAACAGTCCTTAAAACACAAAAATAAAAATCTGATTTATACTTTGTGGCAATTCGTTACCATAAAAAAACTGTCATCTCTTAACACCAAATTAATAACAAGTAGGACTCTTGTTTATAAAACATAAGTTATTTTGAAATACTGCTTATCTGTTTAGGCACAAGAAATTTACAATTGGTCAATTTTGCAAAAGTAAAACTCTGATGTTAACTTGGTGGCACTTGGTTACCAGAAAGTGCGCTCATCTCTTAGCAACAGATTAACAACAAATATTGTTATTGTTCAAAAAACATGACATTTCCTCTGCTCTTTTGAAATACTACTTTTCTCATACTACTTAAGAATTGTGCAGTTGGTGAATTTTGCAGAAAAGTGGAAAAGTTTACAATTTTTTTTTTGTTTAGTCATTGGTGGTAAATATAAAGCAGACATTTAACACAAAAGTAAAAATTAGATTTATACTTCGTGGCAGTTCGTTACCAGAAAAAATGCTCATCTCTTAACACCAGGCACGTGCAGTTAAGTAAAATAAAATTGTAATCAAAACTTTTGGAATTGTAATGATTTCGTTTTTAAAAACAAAACGTTTTGTTTAAAAAACTTTTTTTTTAATTAAATAACTCATTTTTGCCTCATGAACTTTAAAAAAGTTATTTGCCAAACATAAACTTTTATTTGCACACATCAGAAATCTTTTCATGTGAGAATCACAAGCAAAACTGAGTCACAAACAAAAAAAACTTAGAATAGCAAGAAAAGATTTCTGACATGCGCAAATAAGTTTGTTTTGCAAATAATTTTTTCACTTCATGATACAAAAATGTGTGATTTTAATTTTTAAAAAAGTTTTTTAAGCTAAACTCAGTAGGCTTTTCTCGTAGTGACATGCATTAACAATTCAATTTTTTCTTTTTTTTTTCTGCAGTTCCACGTTAAAGTTTGATGCAGCTCTGCTTTCCTAAATGGACCATCTTCATCGCTATTGCAAGTGTAGCAAACAGGCAGGTCTTTTTTATAGATTACAGTACACTTAAAGGTTGCATTGTGCCCCTGTTTATATTTTTAATAGTGTAATTCTGTAAAGACAAAATATGCCTGGTCTAGCTCTGATTTACATATCTTGCTAAATTGTGGGTTTGAATATGGCAATACTTTCTTATAACAAAATAGAAAGAAATTACTAATAAAATATCTTACATATATATAGTTGTATGCTCTATATCAGGGGTGTCAAACTCCAGTCCTCAAGGGCCGCTGTCCTGCAGTGTTTAGATGTGCCACAGGTAAAAAACAGTGGAATGAAATGGCTTAATTACCTCATCCCTGTGAAGATCGGTTCTCCAGAGCCTTGCTAATGACCTAATTATTATTTTCAGGTGTGGTGCAGCAGAGGCACATCTAAAAGTTGCAGGACAGCGGCCCTTGAGGACTGGAGTTTGACACCCCTGCAGAGATTTTCCTTAGCTTTGATTGTATATCTCACAATTTTGTAAATTATCATTGCTTATTAAACTCTGAAAGCTTTGTGACTTTTTAATATTCTGTCCTAGAATGCGATTAGATGTGCCTTTATTTTTTTTGAGCACCTGCCCCTTTAGTGGTCTCTGCACCGCCCTGATTGTCACCTATATGTTGTCACAGTTATTATTAATGACACTTTTTTAAATAAACAGAATAAATAATTTTTTCCTTTTTCAAGGTTCACCGTCCACTCGGTTTGAGAGATCAAAGATTGTGTGAAAACTTCGGATACATGGAGAAAAAGGCAGATTAGTTTACATGTAAATATTTGGTTTATATTCTTAATCGGACGTTCAGAAATTCATTTTTGTGTTTTGCATGATGTATTGGTTTGATTTACAATCTATTTTTCTGTGTTTACAGAAATATTCCTTGGATTCATTCATATATATATATATATATATA
>NW_006800272.1:586750-590015 GCF_000485575.1 Poecilia formosa
TTTTTCTCTAACAGTGATTCCAAACACATCATCGTCCCTTCATAGTAGTACATTTTCATTTTGGAGGAAATTGGCTCCAGAGGCTGTTTTTGTGTTATATAAATCATTTTACTAAAGACACATTTGCTTTTAAAATCAGTTGAAATTCAGATTAGGATGTTTTATTTTTTCCTGACTTTTATGAATTTTAAATAAACAGGACATTTTATAAATATACTCACTGTAACTGGGAAGTTGTTTCAGCTCAGTAGCGCCATGACAGATGCTGGTGGAGATGTTGATTTGAGCATCCCGAGCGAACGAAGGTTCACTTAGGGACTGTCAACAAATTACCGAAACAAACACTTCTGTCAAACAAATGTTAATAAATGCGTTGAATTGTGACCAACTAGCAAATTGTCAGTGCTAATTCATGCTTCTACATGAGACACAATATCCTCTATTAAATTTTAAAGTCACATAGAATATTTTATATGATTTTAATATTAAATACTGTAATATGTTTTCTTCAATAGCTTCGAAGTCATCTGATCTGATTTTGAAATAATTCTACAAATCAGTGGAGATGAGGCACAGTCATTTGTTTTTCATTTTAAATAATTTTCCTTTTTTTAGGAATATTTTTTTGTCAAAATTGAGTGTTTTTCTCCCAAGATCACTTTGAAATAATTCTACTAGTCAGTATAGATTCAATAGCTTCCAGGTTACCCAGAACCAGTGTGAAATTGTTGATTGATCCATTTTCTTATTGGATACACCAATTAACTGTCAGTCATGCTTTTGGACTATGGGAGGAAGCCAGAGTACCCAGAGAGAATCCAACCATACATGCAAACTCAATAATTATCTGTACACCCTTGTCCTTGCTGGTGAGAGGCATGGTCACCTTGGACAGGTCACCAGTCTGTTGCAGGGCAACAAGGGGACAGACAAGACAAACAACCATACACACACACACACACACCCCCACACGCACGCACACACACACACACGTAGGGACAATTTAGAGAGACCAATTAACCTGACAGTCATGTTTTTGGACTGTGGGAGGAAGCCGGAGTGCCCAGAGAGAACCCACACATGCACAGGGAGAACATGCAAACTCCATGCAGAAATTGAACCCAGAACCTTCTTGCGCCACTGTGCAGCCCACATTACAATCAAAGTATATAAAACTTTTTATAACCAGTACCTGCAAATGAACCACCTAATTCAGGGGATGCTGCAGGTAACCAAACAAAACCCAAAATCACAGGTAAACAACCTGGTTGTCCATTACAAAAAGAACCAATACATTCCAGGTGAGTAATGTCTTTTTTTCTCTTCATTGCAGGAAAGAAGGTCCAAAAGACCCAGTAGACGACGTGTCTTGCAAACAGAAAGTCCCAAGGCCCCAGGTAAGGACCTCACTTTGAGGAATCTATTTAGTCTTTTCTTTTATCATGTCTGTATTCATTTTGTCAGATAAGTAACCTTTCTCCTCCTTTTTTGCAGGAAGACAGCGAGGCGTACCCAGCATTTCAGTTTCCACCAAAGAAACAATATAATCCCCAGGTAAGTGAATCAATTTCAGGGAATTAAACAGAGTAAACAACTAATTGGTGAATAAAACTTGACTTTTGACCCTCCACAGGTCATGCAAAACAAGTAAAAGTGAAAAATCATCCATAGAATTGCTTGGAGAACCTCCTCATCCTCTTACTGCACTTAGAAACTGCATGATAACAAAAACCTTTGTCCATAAATCCACTTTCCTCCGCTGTTTCTGGGTCATGGGATAACAGCTTCAGAAGGGAGACCCAGACTTCCCTCTCCCCAGCCACTTCTTCCACCTCCTCGGAGAAAATCCCAAGGCGTTCCCAGGCCACCCGAGAGACATAGTCCCTCCAGCGTGTCCTGGGTCTTCCTTGGGGCCTCCTCCCGGTGGGACGTGCCCGGAACACCTCACCAGTGAGGCGCCCAGGAGGCATTCTTACTAGATGCCCGAGCCACCTCAACTGGGTCCTCTCGACTTGAAGAAGCAGCGGCTCTATTCTGAGTCCCTCCCAGATGACGGAGCTTCTCACCTTATTTCTAAGGGAGACCCCAAACACCCTGCAGAGGAAACCCATTTCGGCCGCTTGTATCCAGGACCTCGTTCTTTCGGTCATGACCCACAGCTCATGACCATAGATGAAGGTGGGAACGTAGATCGACTGGTAAATCGAGAGCTTCGCTGCTCTCTCTTCACCACTCCAAACCGGTACAGCGTCTGCTTCACAGCAGATGCTGCTCCAATCTGTCTGTCGATCTCTCGCAACCTTCTTCCCTCAGTTGTGAACAAGATCCCCAGACACTGAAACTCCTCCACTTGAGGCAGGAATCCCTCTTCCAATCTCTCCCAGAAAGGAGACATTCCACGTCCCAAGAGCCAGGTTCTGCAACTGAAGATCAGATCGACGGGAACCCCTCCCTCAAGCACCACCCAGATCCAGAACAGTGTTTAGGACAGGAGTTTACAACACACAGTCAATACAATGCCAGCAGCTGCGCCAAATCCCAAGCCAAAACTGAAGCCGCTCATGAATGACTCTCCCCAATCAGTCATAAAAGTCCACACACTCCTTGGTGGACTCTGCTCCTGATTCTGCTGTTCTCGTTGCAGATGGTGGATTAAAGTCTCCACTATCTCATTTTCCTCATCGTCATCCAAATCGTAAAGTCTTTTAAGTTTCTGCATGAGTTCTGCAATCTCATCTAGTAATTCCTCTGTACTCAAAAATTGTAACCTCTTTCTTTGCATCCTGAGATAAAATTCCTCAAGTTCCTCAATAAACTCTAGATCCTCCATCGTACAAGTTTTAGAACAAGTTGTACAAGTTTTAGAACAAGTTGCCAGTCTTTCTTCAGTGCTTGAATGAAAGATCTTGGGAAAGTTCAACAGTCTTAAGACTGTTTTATGATGTCATAACAAAAGAGAATGATATTATGACATCACAGCGAGAGTGATGTCATAACTGACATATATTTGCACACTCTAAACAAAGATGTGTTAAAAAAGAACACAAAAAATGTGTTATAAATTAAAAGCATATTTTGTGTTAATTTTACACATTGTGTGTTAAAATGAATATAATAATATGACACGCAGTATGTGTTGAATATTTATTTGAATATTTCAACACATAATTGTGTTAGTTTGTGTTTGTCAGATACACAAACATGAATCTGAATGGCAGATTAATCTGCCATTCACAGATGGTAATTCATCTCAATGACAACTACT
>NW_006800272.1:591015-592151 GCF_000485575.1 Poecilia formosa
AGCTCATGACCATAGATGAAGGTGGGAACGTAGATCGACTGGTAAATCGAGAGCTTCACTGCTCTCTCTTCACCACTCCAAACCGGTACAGCGTCTGCTTCACAGCAGATGCTGCCCCAATCCGTCTGTCGATCTCCCGCTCTCTTTTTCCCTCATTTGTGAACAAGATCCCCAGATACTGAAACTCCTCCACTTGAGGCAGGAATCCCTCTCCCAATCTCTCCCAGAAAGGAGACATTCCACGTCCCAAGAGCCAGGTTCTGCAACTGAAGATCAGATCGACGGGAACCCCTCCCTCAAGCACCACCCAGATCCAGAACAGTGTTTAGGACAGGAGTTTACAACACAAAGTCAGTACAATGCCAGCAGCTGCGCCAAAACCCAAGCCAAAACTGAAGCCGCTCATGAATGACTCTCCCCAATCACTCATAAAAGTCCACACACTCCGTGGTGGACTCTGCTCCTGATTCTGCTGTTCTCGGTGCAGATGGTGGATTAAAGTCTCCACTATCTCATTTTCCTCATCGTCATCCAAATCGTAAAGTCTTTTAAGTTTCTTCATCAGTTCTGCAATCTCATCTAGTAATTCCTCTGTACTCAAAAATTGTAACCTCTTGCTTTGCATCCTGAGATAAAATTCCTCAAGTTCCTCAATAAACTCTAGATCCTCCATCGTACAAGTTTGAGAACAAGTTGTGCAAGTTTTAGAACAAGTTGCCAGTCTTTCTTCAGTGCTCGAATGAAAGATCTTGGGAAAGTTCAACAGTCTTAAGACTGTTTTATGATGTCATAACAAAAGAGAATGATATTGTGACATCACAGTGAGTGATGTCATAACTGACATATTTGCATTTGCATATATTTATGCACTTCATAAAATATGTTTATATGGTTTTCTTTTTTGCATATTATTGAAATATGTTTAATCTATGTCATGTTATTTCTGCTATTATATTGTTTTTGTCGTGTTTTAGTTCGTGAGAAAGTGTGGTGGGAATTTCCCACGCAGTAACATTATGGCGCCTCCTCGCAGGAACTTGTTTTATGCCAGACACTGACCTTACCTCGATGGTCAGTGTGTTTTACCAAATCTCTTTATTGTTGTTACAGTTGGTTAATCAAACTGAGCTTTACAT